>NW_004798004.1:291396-292708 GCF_000002075.1 Aplysia californica | reverse complement strand
GTAAATGTCAGAGGTAACAGTTTATAGTTTTTTTAACCCAAAAATGCCTCTGATCTTTATGGACTATTTATTTTCAAGAATGACTGGGTTGTTCTGGTTATTTTATTACAGTCTGATGAAATTTTGCAGGTTTTTATAATAATTTTGATTATCTTTATCTACCGTAGTGTCTTTAATTTTCATTGGGGATAGATTTTGAAAATTGCTTCATACAAAAAAAATTAAGGATTTTTTTTTAAGGGATGCGGGTTTGGTTTTTTTTCCTATTTCTTCTATTCTTCACAATAATATGACAGTTTTTGATCTTTAAAATGGTATATATGTTATTAACAGGAGACGTTGGTGTGAACGATGGTTTAGCTGATGGCACAGATGCAACTGAGACAGTGCGGGAGATTGAGGACATGGATTTTGAGGAAGTTGGAGAAATTGTACTCTTAAACGTGAGAAATAGTTAATTGACCTTTGTTTTTGTTTTCGTGAGAAACAGTGTCTGTTGTATGTCTGGAGGATAGTTCATAAGTGTAACCATAATTGAAGCCATACTAATCTCTAGTGATATCCAAATTGATCGGAAAAATCTCTGCTGCACTGCTTTTTCAGACTAAGGTTCAACTACATAAACGTGACACATACTTTGGTAATTTCTAATATAATCATATCTTTGGTGTTAGATTTAATTAACAGATAGATAAGAATTGATAGAATTCTTTCTATATCATCAAAGTAATTGCAATGATTTTAATGTTAAAATATACACCCTTGAATTAAAGAGAAAGCCTCCAGTCTTTGGAAAAATGTATTAATGTTAATCTAAATGTTCACTTTTACTCCTATGTTGAAACTGGATGGACATGTATCCAATTAGTTGACTAAGCTGTATTTTTAATGCTTAGATACCTCTTGATAAGTATTCTTTCTATCTGATCACTTTACATTGTGTCCTCAGATCCAGAATTTGAGAAGGAACTCTTCCCATTTGACATGTGCGGTATGTTATAATATTATGTGCTCAAATAGTGGTAAAGGAAATACAACAAAAAAAGATTTCTGTTTTTGAATATCTCACGTGACTCTAGGGGGATGTAGTTTCTAACTCATCCTGGTGTGGCCTCGACTGGCACGGTAAAAGCAGATCAGAAGGGGTATTTTACTTTAACTTCTGAATATTGAACTCTTTAGAAATGAGTTGAAAATACAGAGAGAAAGGGAGGACGGGAAAGAGAGCTCTTGTAAATGATCAGAACAACTTTCCCTGAATAAAGATTTCTTTTATCATAGTTATTATGGGTAGTTAAGTGGATGCACCACT
>NW_004798004.1:280791-283042 GCF_000002075.1 Aplysia californica | reverse complement strand
TGTTTTATGTTTTGATTATATAAAAGCTTAGACAGGGTGATTTATATATTATATTTCCTTTAGTTAGAATGTCCGATAGCTGCTCTGTGATTAAAGTGGAGAAACTGTATGATCATGTCTTATGTCTGTTCCTGTTGCAATGCTTTAATGAGTGTTTTATGTAATGTGACGTAGGACAATGGCATTAAACACTGAATAAACTTATTTACTTACTTACGTACTGTTGCCAGGCCTACCAGAAGACGGATATGGTCATTTCCTCTAACGATGACCGGATCCTGCAATGCTGCGTGCAGTGGAAGGAGAAGTGTAAGTGATTGACCCTGTGTGAATTTACCAAGAACCTCTCATGTTAATCATTATTTCTGGGAGGAATTCTGTAACGAGTGACCACTATAAAACAGACTGGAATAGAGGGTTAGAGTTTGGGGGTAAAGGTAGGGGGTAGGGAAGGGGTTGGGTCAGCGTTAGGGTTAGGTCTTTACTATATTTTCCTTCCTTATTTCTTTTTTAAAAGAATTTGATAAAGATGATAGAAAAAGATAGAAGGAAAGAAGAGCAGAGGAATACAGAGAGTAACAAACACAGATGGGATGTTTGACATACAGCACTGTGAAAAAACCTGAGCTGATCAGGAGGACAGACAACAGGAGACAGTCATCAATGTCTGCTTGAGACCTGAAATCCAAAGAAGAATATGATAAAGAATTTCAAAGTTGATTTTAAGTCTCTAACAATAAAAGTCCCTTGTTCTCTCAAATAAAAATATCATTCAGAAGTAAAAGATCTAGGCTCCTGATCTTCTACAATCTTAATCATCTTGTTATAAGTATTCCTATGACCTTTAATGCATGCAATATCAGAATACCACTGAGTTACAATCAGAAAAGCTGAGTAAGTATCTAGCTTAACACTATTAATGTTTATAATTACTGTTCATTTATATTATGCATGTGACTGTGAGCCTGTTGGTGAGTTCAAGTATACTATTGTATTATCATGGTTATGTGCACGGATGTGTGTGGAAGGGAGAGTGTGTGAGAGAAGAGTGTGTTTGTATATGAGTGTGCACATGTGCGTGCATATGCATGTGTGTGCATGTGTGTGTGTATTTGTGTATGTGTGTGTGTGTATGTGTGTACGTGGTGAAACACCAAACCGATGTGCCAGGTTCTGGATAATAAAGATGTTTCTTATCTTATCATATCTTTCATGTTATGTATTCCCATGCTGTTGGGTTTTTTTAACGCAGGCCCTGATGACCACGTGATTTTATTGAGCCGCGACCTGAACCTCACCAACAAGAGTGTGATCATGGGAATCTCTGCTGCAAATACAGAAGTGAGTCCAATGGTGTGTTTCTCGTGTTTGTATGGCTTTGTCTCAAGTTGTGATATAGATCAACCCTCTTAACCCTTCCAGCCCCAGCCATTTTTGTGTACTCGCTAACCCCAGTCCCAGCCAGTACAGCAGTATTTCAGAAAAAGAGGCATGCATTCTAAAAAGTAATGATGTAGTATCTTTGTAATGAGGTTTAGATAATATCATATAACAATGTTGAAAGGTAATGGAACAAATATTATAAACATTGAAGTTTAATTAGGTTCTCTGCTATTTCGAAAAATGCACAAACTGGATGCCCCCCCGAAACAGAATATGCACCCTTGGGACAGTGGGAAGTACAAGTGATGCTGAAAATATACGTGCATGGGGCTGGAAAGGTCAAATTTAGAAATGAGCCTCCAAGACCAGCCAATTAGACCAAATTTGGAAGAGCCACATTTGTTTTTGTTTTTCCTAGGGAAGGGGGGGGGGTTGGGGGTTAGGCAATAGAAACCAAAAAGGTTGACCTGCTTGTCTTCTTTGAAATATACCGTTGTGTTGCTACCAAATCTTTTCTTCCTTCACCTCTTTCCTTGTTCTCTAGTCGTGTACTGTCATCTGCTTAAATCTCCACTTTCTTCTCCCAACCCGAGGCCTCCTCTTGGCTCTTCCGTCCTTTACTCCTGACTCTTTCTACTGCCACTCCTGGATCCTTTTAACTGCTGTATTTCAGCAACACCCCCCTGATCTTAGGGAAGGGTAGATCAAACACAAGATATTGAGTGTTACAGCTTGAAGAATGCTAAATGTTGGAATTTCGTTTACTTTCCCAGACCCTGTGGAATGAGCTGAGGATGCCAAAGCCAAATCTGAAGCTGCTGCAAAAACCACCAAGCAATGAGACCACTCAGAAAGGTTGTACAGTCTG
>NW_004798004.1:256735-280691 GCF_000002075.1 Aplysia californica | reverse complement strand
ACCTTAGCCTTGAATGAGTGTCATCACGTAGATGTTATGCTTGCTTTCGTTACACAGACTCCCCTACCTGTTGTTGTTCTGCTTGTGTTGATTTATTGTACTTTTTTTGCAACAGCCGATCGGCACGTTAACGGAGGCGGTGGCCAAAAGTCCCCTGGTCAGTAGCCCTGTGGTCATCAAGATTGAGGAGTCACCCGAGAAGCACAAGGTGAGCTTCAGTGTTGGAAGTTTGTTTGTTTTGGGTTTTTTCTCGTCAAGCAGGTCTTTGTGGATCACTATGTGGTCTCAATTATATGTGAGGTAGAGTGATGAAATCTGGCGCCCGCCCAAATAATGTAATCAAGGCAATCCGCATTTTTCTGGCTGTTGGGCAATTTTTTGTCTAATTTTCTTTTTTTTTTGCTCAGTACCTTCTTTGTCCATTTAAGAACACATTTCTTTGTGGATTTTACATTGATCAAAGGCACAAAAGAATATAAATTTGCAATTCCAAGAACTCTCAAGCTTTGGAAGTCACAAAGCTTTGGCGCCCATTTTCTCGCTAATTTTACCTCTGACACCAGGAGATACCCACCTGCTTCAATCGCAAATGTCTTGACTTTTGTTCTAGATAGATGGGTTTGGGGTGTTTTTGCCAAATGCAAGACAAATGAACGAACTTTAAGATGATACTAATAACTCCCTTTGCCAAAAGATTTATGAGCGCCCAATTTCACCACTTCGTGACACATATTGTCGATGATTCAGCTGTGTGATATCATAACTGAATGCTTGTCAATAAAATGATGTAAACCCAGCTTTTGTATTGCTCAGGTTGAACATTTCTTGTTACAATATATATATATCATTGCCTGATTATCCTCATTTGTCGGTATGTTTTTGGCCTTGTATCACTCAAAACAGCAGATGAGTTGGTCTTACTACACTTGTTCTTTAATTTTTCTGATTCATTTTACTTTCTTATGGAGGTGGGATTTTTATGTATTCTTAGAAAGTGAATGAAAACTCGGTGGGGGGGTGGGGGTCGCTTCTGGTTGTGTTGTCCAAATTGTTAATGAATTAGGTTCAAATTTACTAGAAGAGGGCCAGGCTTCCTCTGCATTTGTTTTTCTCAAATAATTGCCTTTTGTAATTTGTCAGTCATTGTGCATTTTTTATATTTCTTTCTTTGAGTAATGTATTGAAATCATCCCTGGAACCTGAGAATGTTCTGGATAATAAAGATGTTTGTCAGGATAATAATAAATTGTTAAGCATATCGAGGCTGCTTTTAAGCAGAGATATGGGCTGTATTAATGCAGTTTATAATTACTGTTATTACTATCATTATTCATGTTCAGTGATGAAAAAAAAGTGTGGGTGGTTGGCAGGTGCTTTGATGTGATTTTCTCCTTCTTTCCTATTAAATATTTATCGTCCTCATCTCCCCTCCTGACTCCTTATTTTTTGGGGTTTTTTACTCTGTTGTAACACCTCTAATCTTTGGCATTTATATAACCGTATTGTGTTGCAAGTGCCTTAAAACACTTACTAAAATAAAAACATGAAGCAATGTAGGAATGGCAGGCAGTGGTTGCTGGCTGCTATAGTGGAGTCTGCTTCATCTACTTCTTTTCTTTGTGACAATCATCCTAATCTGCTATTGGAGAAGTGCGGCCAGTTTCGTGCTGACCCTTTGTAAACCCCAACTCAACTTTGCTGTCCCAGGTTCCCTCTCCCCCCCCCCCCCCCCCCAACTCTTTTTATCTTGTATTTTATATAATGTAGTTTGTAAAGCGCATAAGGCTTGCTGTTGAGCGTGAATTTGTGCCGTACAAATGCTATCTATTGTTACTTGTTTGGGTTTGTTGGGTTTTTTGGTTGTTGTTTTTTTTTTGGGGGGGGGGTTGTATACTGCCTGGCAGAGAGAAACATTCTCCATGTTGTTTGGGCCTTATGTGGATCTTATGCCATGCTTGAAAATAGTATCATTTTCTGTTTGGTTTGTTGTTTTATCTAAGTCATTTTTTAAAAATTCACCTGCAGGCTCTCATTCTTGTGGTGGACACGAATGTACTCATTTCCTGCCTGACTTTCCTGAGTGAGATCATGAATGCCGATCTTCCAGGTTAGACCAAGTTTTTTTTTTAATCCCTAAAATTCTATATTACAGTCGAACTTGCTCTTAACGACCACCTGTCCAAGAACAACACCCCCTGTACAAACAACCACTTCCCACTTCTCCCTTTTGTGGTTTTTTTCTGTTGTAATGATTCTGCCTAAGAAAATCACCTACCCTCCGGGGCAGTGCCACTGACTGTAGTGTCTCTAGGCCATTCCCAAAGGTGGGACATTTCTCGTTCAAGCACAGTAGAATTGTAAATGGGCTGATTCATCAATGTCCAGCTCATAACTGTGCCTGATCTACAACAGGGAACTGCTGCTTTTTCTTTCCTAATCCTTACTATTGTCATTTTCCTCTACTTCTTTTGTATGTTTGTCACACTCTTGTGACCCGCTATTTCCGGGGTGCCTTGATAGTCGAAGCAGACCTTGTGCTGTTGAAGCTGGAGAGGTGAGCAGAGTAAGTCTGATTCCTTGTAAAGACTTCTCTGTTGACACACACCCCTTGGTGCTCATATGACCTTATGTCGTTGCGAGCGCCGTAAAACCATCTACTAAAAAAAAAAAGAAGAAGAAAATCACCTGTCTAAGAAGATAACCACTTTTCCTTCAGCATTGAACGATCCTCTTGGTCAGGGTTGACTATATCTATAACGTAGCACCTTTGGTACTCGTGACATACTGTTAATATGTTTTTGATTTTGAGGTTGTAGAGACAATGACTATTTGTCTTGAATTAGGGGATTTGTTCTCTCTCTCTGTCTCTCTGTCTCTGTCTCTCTCTGTCTTTCTGTCTCTCTGTCTCTCTGTCTCTCTCTCTCTCTCTCTCTCTCTCTCTCTCTCTCTCTCTCTCTCTCTCCCTCTCCTCTTTCTCTCTCTCTCTCTCTCCTCTCTCTCCCCTCTCTCTCCTTCTCTCTCCCTCCCTCTCTCTCTCTCTCTCTCTCTCCTCTCTCTCTCTCTCTCTCTCTCTCTCTCTCTCTCTCTCTCTCTCTCTCTCTCTCTCTCTCTCTCTCTCTCTCTCTCTCTCTCTCTCTCTCTCTCTCTTTCTATATGCAGACTTACAAACACACAAACACACACTATGTACTTTCATTATATAATCATTAGTCTTTAGGCCCTATTAGAACTAGAACTGTCAAAACTGTCATATTTATGTGTTTGGGGCAAAGTGTACTGACACACGTATGCTGATCAACACCTCCCCAGGGTTAGGAATCCCAACTCTGGTTTTGCCGTGGGTCGTCATGCAGGAACTGGACTTCATCAAGGACAGTCGCAAAAGACGAGACAGATATGTGAGTACATTTTATTTTTTTTAGCCCTAATTTCCTGAATTTATTAAAGGTTCTAAAGAAAAAACAACAGCAACAAAATACAGGGAACCTAAGAACCCGTACAAACAACCACTCCCCCCCCCCCCTTTTGCATTTTTCCTTTGTTATAATGACACTGATCAAGACCTTCACCTGTCTAAGATGACCACTTTTTTCCCCAACAATTGGTGACCATGTTGGACAGTTTTTATTTTAAATACCATTTCCCATGAGGATTCATCATCATCATTGCCTTTCTCACCCTGCACCAGGGTATAGACCACGGACAAACACCCATCACTTTTCTCTATCCTGGGCTAGCCTCTTGATGTTATTCCATGTCTTCCCACTTTTCTGTACATCGATTTCTGTGATTCTTCTCCAGGTTCCACGAGGTCTTCCCCTTGATCTCTTGCCCTGTGGGTTCCAATCCAAAACTTTCTTTGTTATGCAGCAGCCTGACTTCCTGACAGTATGTCCAATCCATCGCCACCGCCTTCTTCCTACCTCATCTCTGACTGGGATCTGTCTTGTTTTCCTTAACACTTCCACATTGGTGACCCTGTCTGTCCATCTGATCCTCAGTAACTTTCTTAGACACCTGTTCAAGAAAACCTGGATCCTCTTTATGCAAGTCTGTGATGCGTTCCATGCCTCACATCCATACAACAGGACCGACTTCACGTTTGAATTGAAAATCCTCAGCTTTGTTCGAAGTGAGATATCTCTGGTCTTCCAAATCCTATCCAAAGATATGAAAGCAGCCTGTGCTTTTCCAATGCGGGACTTTATTTCAGCACCTGTTCCTCCCTCTCTGTCAATTATGCTCCCAAGATAGCAGAAGGATTCAACGTTTTCTAGGGCCTTTCCTTCTATTGTGACCTGCTCCTTTCGTTGTGCATCTGTCCTTAGGACCTTTGACTTTCCGGGGTGGATCCTCAATCCAACAGACTCCGATAGGCTGTTTAATACTGAAGTCTTTGCTTGCATCTGTTCCTGAGTGTGCGACAGAAGCGCCAAGTCGTCTGCAAAATCCAGATCGTCCAACTGTGTCCATGGTGTCCACTGTATACCATTTCTGTGTCCTCTGGTGGTTTCATTCATCAGCCAGTGGATTGCCAATATGAAGAGGAACGGTGATAGTAAGCATCCCTGTCTCACACCAGTCTTGATGTCAAAGCTGTCAGTGAGCTGGCCATCATGTACAATCCTGCAACTTGTCCCTTCGTACATGCTCTTGATGAGGTTCACCAACTTCTGTGGGATTCCGTGGTGTCTCATTATCTTCCATACTGTCACTTGGTCTATACTGTGAAAGGCCTTCTCATAGTCAAGGAAGTTGACAATCAGCTGGGAGTTCCACTCCAGGGACTGTTCCACAATAATCCTCAGCGTGGCAATCTGGTCGGTGGTTGAGCGATTTTTCCGGAAACCGGCCTGTTCATCCCATAGTCTTGGATCCATTCCTGTCTTGATTCTCTCCAGAATGAATCTGTTGAAGACCTTACCTGGTATTGAGAGAAGAGTGATCCCTCTGTAGTTGC
Organism: Aplysia californica; assembly: GCF_000002075.1. Lineage (NCBI taxonomy): Eukaryota > Metazoa > Mollusca > Gastropoda > Aplysiida > Aplysiidae > Aplysia > Aplysia californica. The sequence continues at coordinate 275,731 of NW_004798004.1, read as the reverse complement.
TTCAGTTGCTGAGATCCCCCTTTTTTGGAAGCTTCACGAGATGTCCTGCTTTCCAATCCTTTGGAAACTTGCTCTCATTCCAGATCCTGGTAAACAGTGGGAGGAGGATGTCTGCAGTCACATTGGCATCTGCTTTTAGGGCTTCAGGTGGAATCTGGTCGGGACCGGCCGCTTTACCTTTGTGCAGCTTTTTAATGGCATCCAGAATCTCTTGTTTTGAAGGAGCATCACAGCAGATAGGGAACTCATTTTTTGCTGGCAGTATGTTTGGTGGGTTACTCGGTGGTGGTCTGTTCAGGAGACTGTTGAAATGCTCTACCCATCGTTTAGACTGAGCTTCCTTTCCAAAAATGCTTTTCCCCTCTTGGTCCTTTACAGGTACTTCAGGTTTCCCATATTTTCCAGCAAGTGTCCTTGTGGTCTGGTAAAGGATTCACATGTGCCCTCCTATCGCTGCTTCCTCTGCCTTCTCTGCTAGCCTGTTCATGAATTCCTCCTTGTCTTTTCTTATTGATTTCTTGACATCTTTAGCTGTTGTTCTGTACTGCTCCAATGCCTCCGCTCTTGATCCTCTTGTTCTACTTGCATTCACTTCTGCCTTCAGCTGTCTTCTTATCCTAATTAAATCCAATGAGTATTGGCTAATCCACTCCCATTTCTTCCCACCGAGTACTTCTTGGCATGTTGATGAAAAGACTTCTTTGACCTTGGTCCAGTGTGTATCCACGTCCGTGTCCTCACCGCCAAGATCAGCTAGAGGTTGAAATCAGTTCCTCAGCTGCAGCTGAAACTCTTCTTTCTTGTGTCCGTCCAAGAGACTTACTTGGAACTTCGTTCTTTTGATTCCTGTGCTGGTCCCGTGCTTTTTGAGTCGAAGCTTCAGTTTTGCCAACAGCAGATGATGATCCGATCCAACATCTGCCCCTCTCTGTACTTTGACATCGTCCAGTGAACGCCTGAACCTACGAGAGATACAAAAATGATCTATCTGGTTCTCTGTCACTCCATCTGGCGAAACCCATGTGGCCTTGTGAATCCTCTTGTGGGGAAAAACAGAGCCTCCAATAACAAAACTGTTGAAAGCACATATATTTGCGAATCGCTCACCACTCTCTTTCATTTGTCCCAAGCCATGTTGTCCCAAGCCATGTTGTCCCATACTTCTTTCATACCCCACGTTGTCCTGACCAATCTTGGCATTGGCATCTCCCATTATGATGTTGACATCCTTCCTTGGTAGTTTGTCGATGACCCCCCTGGAGCTGGCTGTAAAAGGCATCCTTGCCTTCATCCGAAGCATCATTTGTTGGGGCGAAGATCTGTACTATATTCATGTTGATGCTCTTGCTCCTTGCAGTGAATGAAGCCATGATGATCCTTTCCGTGTGTGGTTCCCATCCTCTAAGTGACTTCTGTGCATACTTACTTAAAATGATTCCTACTCCTTCCGCATAGTATTTGTCTTCCCTCCCAGAATACAATATTTGTTCCGCGAGCTGAGCTGCTTCTGTCCAGACTGTATCCAGTGTGTTTCGCTGACTCCTAGTATGTGCAGCCTGTATCTCTTCATCTCTTGTACTATTTGAGAACTCTTTCCTGCTTCATACAAGGTGGGAACATTCCACAGCGCAATCCAGAGAGACTTGTTCGACAGAGAAGGTTTCGGGTCAGAAGAGTCCTTTCGGCTTTGTCCGCTGTCCTTCATTGTTCCTGCTGATACAGAAGCTCCTCCTTCTCTCAAGATCGAAAAATAAAAAGCTGTGTTTGTCCGTGTTTCTGTAACATACTGTTTTTTACTGGGTTGGGTAGTTGGCCCTCCGCAAACTGGCACTTTTCGGGCGACCAGACCTATGCACTTTTAGTCGCCTCTTACGACACACAGTATCACGGCAGGTGTATTCTTTGCTCCCCCATAGTAAAACTATGGATGAGGATTCATTGAGGAGTAAATATTGTTGTCAAGAAATTCAACCATCAAATGATGTCACGACTAATCATTGTTATGGTCGTGTTGTTGTTGCTAATACTGTAGTAATTATTGTTATTGATTTAGTGGTCCAGTTATTGTTGCTATGGCTTTAGTTTGTTATTGACCCACTTGTTTTTTCTTGTTGATTCAACTTTTGTGAATGAACCCAAACTTTAAAACTGTGGATGGTTGACGGTTGCTCTGGTGTGATTTGTTCCTTATTTCATATCAAATATATGTCATCCTTATCTCTCCTCCTTCTTTTTTACGTTTGTTACTCTCTCGTAACACCTTTAATCTTTGGTACTTATAAGACCTTATTGTGTTTTAAGTGCTGTAAAATTGACTAAACCTAAGTTTTTAAGGTTGTTTCATTTTCACTGCACTATTTGATGCGCACAGAACGAAATGACCTGGCGTCGTGCTGTGGAGGCTGTACATTTCATCCACGCCAAACTGAATACAAAAGACCAGAACTTGATTGGTCAGCCCCCGAAAGAGGTGAGACTCAACCCTTGCACCAACGTCCCTCCCTCCCACACAGATGTTGAAATATATAAACATGTTGTTATTATTATCGATCCAGCAACAGCTGGGCTCTTGCCCTTCTGTCCAATGCCATGTAGTAATAAGAGCAGGTTAGTTTACTGCAGTTGCTGTAATGTTCCATAGAATGTATGGTCAATTTTAGGTCTCGGCAGGATGAAATATATATAGACTGATGAATATTGAAATATGTATCAATAGACAGGTGGGTGGGTGGGTAGATAGCTAGCTAGCTATCATTATGCTCTTAATTTCTTTTAATTTTCAACCCTACAATTGTCTTATCTATTGTTCACTTTGAGAAAATTAAAGGTTCAAAAAATAATGATGGGGAAGATCATAAAAGAGGGAAGAAGTGTGTATGGCTTGGTGTTGGTTTAAAGACCCTATTTACGCTATGAGATTATTAAAGAGGCAGAACCTTCAAGTAACCTGCAGGTTAAGCATTGATCTCCAATATTACGACGTCAAATAGGTTGAGACCCTTAAAAACTCTCTGAACTGCAGGAGTTCACAACTGCCTCATTATTAGTTCAAACCATGGTCATCACCACCACAGTTCAGCTTGGTTAATGCACTCAGAGAAATGTGTAACAGAGGAGAGGAAGTAACTGTTTTATGTTTTGATTATATAAAATAGGAGAGGAAGAAACTGTTTTATGTTTTGATTATATAAAATAGGAGAGGAAGAAACTGTTTTATGTTTTGATTATATAAAATAGGAGAGGAATTAACTGTTTTACATTTTGATTTTTTTTAAAGGAGAGGATGTAACTGTTTTATGTTTTGATTATATAAAATAGGAGAGGAATTAATTGGTTTACATTCTGATTTTTTTTAAAGGAGAGGATGTAAGTGTTTTATGTTTTGATTATATAAAAGCTTAGACAGGGTGATTTATATATTATATTTCCTTTAGTTAGAATGTCCGATAGCTGCTCTGTGATTAAAGTGGAGAAACTGTATGATCATGTCTTATGTCTGTTCCTGTTGCAATGCTTTAATGAGTGTTTTATGTAATGTGACGTAGGACAATGGCATTAAACACTGAATAAACTTATTTACTTACTTACGTACTGTTGCCAGGCCTACCAGAAGACGGATATGGTCATTTCCTCTAACGATGACCGGATCCTGCAATGCTGCGTGCAGTGGAAGGAGAAGTGTAAGTGATTGACCCTGTGTGAATTTACCAAGAACCTCTCATGTTAATCATTATTTCTGGGAGGAATTCTGTAACGAGTGACCACTATAAAACAGACTGGAATAGAGGGTTAGAGTTTGGGGGTAAAGGTAGGGGGGAGGGTAGGGGTAGGGAAGGGGTTGGGTCAGCGTTAGGGTTAGGTCTTTACTATATTTTCCTTCCTTATTTCTTTTTTAAAAGAATTTGATAAAGATGATAGAAAAAGATAGAAGGAAAGAAGAGCAGAGGAATACAGAGAGTAACAAACACAGATGGGATGTTTGACATACAGCACTGTGAAAGAACCTGAGCTGATCAGGAGGACAGACAACAGGAGACAGTCATCAATGTCTGCTTGAGACCTGAAATCCAAAGAAGAATATGATAAAGAATTTCAAAGTTGATTTTAAGTCTCTAACAATAAAAGTCCCTTGTTCTCTCAAATAAAAATATCATTCAGAAGTAAAAGATCTTGTTATAAGTATTCCTATGACCTTTAATGCATGCAATATCAGAATACCACTGAGTTACAATCAGAAAAGCTGAGTAAGTATCTAGCTTAACACTATTAATGTTTATAATTACTGGTGAGTTCAAGTATACTATTGTATAATCATGGTTATGTGCACGGATGTGTGTGGAAGAGAGAGTGTGTGAGAGAAGAGTGTGTTTGTATATAGGTGTGCACATGTGCGTGCATATGCATGTGTGTGTGTATTTGTGTATGTGTGTGTGTGTGTATGTGTGTACGTGGTGAAACACCAAACCGATGTGCCAGGTTCTGGATAATAAAGATGTTTCTTATCTTATCATATCTTTCATGTTATGTATTCCCATGCTGTTGGGTTTTTTTAACGCAGGCCCTGATGATCATGTGATTTTATTGAGCCGCGACCTGAACCTCACCAACAAGAGTGTGATCATGGGAATCTCTGCTGCAAATACAGAAGTGAGTCCAATGGTGTGTTTCTCGTGTTTGTATGGCTTTGTCTCAAGTTGTGATATAGATCAACCCTCTTAACCCTTCCAGCCCCAGCCATTTTTGTGTACTCGCTAACCCCAGTCCCAGCCAGTACAGCAGTATTTCAGAAAAAGAGGCATGCATTCTAAAAAGTAATGATGTAGTATCTTTGTAATGAGGTTTAGATAATATCATATAACAATGTTTAAAGGTAATGGAACACATATTATAAACATTGAAGTTTAATTAGGTTCTCTGCTATTTCGAAAAATGCACAAACTGGATGCCCCCCCGAAACAGAATATGCACCCTTGGGACAGTGGGAAGTACAAGTGATGCTGAAAATATACGTGCATGGGGCTGGAAAGGTCAAATTTAGAAATGAGCCTCCAAGACCAGCCAATTAGACCAAATTTGGAAGAGCCACATTTGTTTTTGTTTTTCCTAGGGAAGGGGGGGGGGTTGGGGGTTAGGCAATAGAAACCAAAAAGGTTGACCTGCTTGTCTTCTTTGAAATATACCGTTGTGTTGCTACCAAATCTTTTCTTCCTTCACCTCTTTCCTTGTTCTCTAGTCGTGTACTGTCATCTGCTTAAATCTCCACTTTCTTCTCCCAACCCGAGGCCTCCTCTTGGCTCTTCCGTCCTTTACTCCTGACTCTTTCTACTGCCACTCCTGGATCCTTTTAACTGCTGTATTTCAGCAACACCCCCCTGATCTTAGGGAAGGGTAGATCAAACACAAGATATTGAGTGTTACAGCTTGAAGAATGCTAAATGTTGGAATTTCGTTTACTTTCCCAGACCCTGTGGAATGAGCTGAAGATGCCAAAGCCAAATCTGAAGCTGCTGCAAAAACCACCAAGCAATGAGACCACTCAGAAAGGTTGTACAGTCTGCCTGGCATGTTTTGGGGTTGGGTTGTTGTTGTTTTTTGTTTTTTTCCCCATTTTAATTTTTTTTTTGGGGGGGGGGGTGATGGGTTGTGGAGAGATGGTTGGTTTGTTTTTTGTTTGGGTTGGGGGGGTTTTGGCACTTGTCCTGATTTGGTACCGATATGTCTAACGTTACGTAAAAATATGCCGACGTGGTTGAAATTGTTATACTTCAAGAAAAACGAAATAAGAATAAGGAAAAGAGTGTTGATAACATAATGACGATATGATGACGGCAGCGATGATAATGATGCTGTAATGTTCGGAATGACATGCAGGTTAATCTTGGTGTTGGTTTATTTCTTCATTTGGTGCCTATCCTGTGCATGTCATTTTTGTTTCAAACAGTATAGATTTTTTCCTTTATCCACACTGCATCTGGCATTTTCTGGTATCCATTAGTCTGCTTAGTCACATGCTTTATAATCACAGGACATGTAAAATCTTGACCAATACAGCGCAAACACTTTTGTCTTCTGTGTCAAAATAATGCTGACAGAGTTCAAGCTTCTGTTCCTTTATGGTTCTGTTTGTTTGCTTGGTATGAGAATGTTGGTTCTTTTTTTTCATTTTCCTTGTTCGCTTCTTTTTTTGTTAATCTGTCTATGTCTTTCTTCTTTCTTAGTGGATAGGCTCTTTGTTACTGCAAGTTCATTCTACTGTTGCTTCTTGCTGTTTTGTCTTGCTCTTTCCTGGCACTGAATCATTGTTATCATGTCGGTGTACTATATGAATTACTACAGAGCCAATGGTTGGCGGGTGCTCTGGTGTGGTTTGCTCCTTCTTTCTTATCAAACATCTATCGACCTGATCTCTCTTCTATCTTTTGTGCGTTTGTTACTCTCTCGTAACACCTCTAATCATCGGCACTTTTATGACCTTATTATGTTGCAAGTGCCATAAAACTCTTACTAAAAACTAAAGAATTACTCCAGAGATTTGATCCCCACACAAGGTGTTTTGAGTTGATGTTGATCATCACTGATTGTCAAATAGAGGAGATATGAAAATATTGGGGGGTGGAGGATTATAAGCCAGTGAGCCAGCTCTACAACAAATCGTCAAACAGAGATGAAAAAATTACCCTTTGATTTGATATTCGATTGGTAACAACAAGGAAGAATACAACGACCATGTAAAAAATGGTAAAGAATCAACTTACACAACAACCTGTGCTGGGCGAAAAATATGTGTAATTATTGAGTTAGTGGTCTTGTGCTGTGTACCTTTCAGTGCTGGGCATTAGGGTCATATCTCCATCTGACACCATGAGAAGAATTTAAGGAAATGAAATGTTTAGAATGAAATGTGTAACTTGTGTCAGAAATAGAATTAAAACCTCAGGTTGACAGGATTATGAAAATGTATCCATGAGCTAGCTGCAGGTTTTCCTTCCTCACTGCTTTAATATAATTCTAAATGCAAACTACTAAATAAATTTTTTTTTTGATAAGTATATTACGGTAATTACAATTATGTATCTCAGTTCTAATGCACTGTGTGTTCTTAATTTCAGGGAATCAGAATGTGGCTGCAACAAGTGGCAAGAGCAAAAACTCTGAGGGTAGTCATGTCAAGGTATGACGTGTCAGAATGGACATATATATATATTGCTTTCCTTTCAGAGTTTTTGTGTGAAATGGGTCTGCCAACATTTTCAACATTGTAAGGTTGTCTATGAGGCTGTACCCCCAAAGTATCTGCATGTTATGGAGAGGGCCAGGTGTGGTCATGAGAATACCCCAAACAACCAGAGTGCAAGAACTCTCAGTTATGGATTTGAACCTGGGTCATCCGCATTGCAGTCCATTCCTTTCTTTGCTATACAAAGTTCAAGCAAGCTAAATGCTGATACTCTTCAGCCTGTTAGTTCTCCTATACTTCTTGCATGGCTGAGTGCAGTTAAGACTAACGTTGAGGAAATTATCTTCATTGACCAAGACTTAATACAAATGCTCCAGAGTTTTTGATGACCACAGAAAAGCTGAATGCAGCAGAAGGTAAGTAAGAGAGCCCTTGTCTCATCACTTGTGAGAGGTGAGGAAAAGAAGATCTACCGCAGTATCTGTAACCACAGTTGTGCCCTAACAAACATAAACATTTTACTTTGACAAGAATGTTTTCAAAAAGCAAATCAAAGCAAGTAGCAGCTTTTCTTTTAACAACTTTACTTAATTTAAATTCATTTTCTTGTTTTATACTATATTTTAAAATGCTCCCTCAATTTGTAGGATGGGCACGGGACAACCTTTCCTCCCTTCAAAAAAGAAAATGTTGATTCTTCTGTCGTGAGTTTGTGTTGACTTCCATTGTTATGGACTGGGTTCAGGGACTGAGTTGAGGGCAGGGCTTATAGGTTGTGACGGATCACACGCTTCCCTTACCAGCAGCTGAAAATTTATTGTTATCCATTGGTCAACTTGGGTAAGCATTGAGAGCAACCTAAGCAACATGATCGTTTCATCCATAGGAGGGACTAGCAATAATGACATGTGAATGAATTATGACAGCTTGTCCACGTCAGGGGAAAATGCAAAATTTTTGACAAAGTCTGGCCGTCTCAGATAGGTAAATTTGATTGTGGGTTGATAAAATAGGGTGGCCGCGGTCGCGTTGCACAGGTGCCCGTTTTACACAGGTAAAATGTATAGAAAAAACGCAAGGGGGGGGAAGGAAAGTGGCCGTTTGTACAGGTGGCCGTCAGGGCAGATTCGATTGTATTTTCACTCCAGTTGTACTCATATACTATTCTATCTTGATTTTTTTTTAAAGTAAAAAGTATTCATCTCAGTTATATAATTCTCAATTTCCCTTTCCTTTAGTTTTTATTTCTCTTCTTGTTTGGTTTTTTTACAGCAACTTTTTCTCTCAGAGCCGGAGACTACGAATCAGAAACAACTCCCAGTGAGGTACAACAAAGCAACCACCAAAGTAAACAGCACCGACGCGCCGCCATCGTTATTATCATTACCATGTCAGCAACCTGTAAACTCCTCCAGAAATGTGTACAATAACCCCACACTTCAAAAGACATGTGTTCCCGGAATCTCAGCACCCTCCACTGAGGACAGGCCTGCCAGCCTCTCAAATACGCAAGAAAATCTGAACCAGGTAGCGAAGAATGTGACTCATAAGCCCACTTCAAAGCACCTGCAACCGCAAAGCTCGTCAAATTGGGACAAAACCCAAGAACAAACCAGTGTTTGTTTTGTAGAGAGTTCCCAGTCCGTTAGTTCCAGTTCCGGGGTAGTTCCAGGTACGAGGACAGAACGTGTCCAGTCGGATGAACCGATGGAGTCTGCCACTGAAAGCGCATCTGGCAACACTGGCAAAAATTTGGATCCTACTTCTGAACCCGCAAGGGAACTACGAGCCACACAGTCTGAGGTAAGAATCTTCTAAAAGACAATTTGGTTTACCTTTTCTTGTTGGTGGTTGGCGGGGGCTCTGGTGTGGTTCACTCCTTCTTTCCTATCAAACGTCTATCATCCTTATCTCCCCTTCTTCTTTTTTGTGTTTGTTACTTTTTTTACTCTCTTGTAACATCTCTAATCTTCGGCACTAAAATGACCTAATTGTGTTGCAAGTACCGTATGGTAAAACTCATTTTAAAACATTACGTTTTCTTTAATATGATGGTTTAAAGGAGGGGGAAGGGGAACTATCAATTAGACCTGCATGTTTGCCGACAATCGTCTGAAATCCGACAATCGCGACCCGACTCGCGAGGCGGCCGATGCTATCGCTAGGCCCACCTGTATCAGTCAATGTGCGTAGTGCGAGGCCTGGCCGACTGCCAGCGCCCCCCTTTTCTCCGGTTGGCTTTGTCGGCACTTTCGTTTTCGTGCCGACCGCCGATGCGCGCACCGCCGACTGCCGACGTCGGTGTTTCCGACATAATTGTCGGAACCTGAGTAGAAATGCGAATACGAAAAAAGACGACGACCTAAATTATCTAATTTCAGTTTCGTGCTCGAGCGGCCATTTTGAACTTCGTTTTGTTGACAAATTCAATTGTTCAGATCGTGTGGATTCATTCCAGTCCGACTCACTTAGATAATAGAATCTAGATCTAGATCTAGATCTAGATCTAGATTTATATAGATCATTATAGACCTCAATGGAGGATTCATATTCCAATTCTATTTTGTCAAACCCTATCAAAGGTTGTGCTGTAATATTAATGTTGGTAAAAGGCATTTCATCAGGTGCGTGAATTATTTATTTATTTAGAATCTAGACTCAACTGAGCCCCTCTGTTCGGAATTGGATGCGGATTTCTAGTTCAAGGCCTATTCCTAGATCCTATTCACTTGTTCTTCTAGATCTAGATCTAGATTTATTTAGTTTACTAGATCTAGATCTATGTGGAGGATTCATATTCCAATTCTATTGTGTTATTGTATCAAACCCTATTATTGTAGATCTAGCAATATGTAGATGTAGGCCATTATGATTATATTATGCTCCTTGTAAGCCTTGTTTGTTTTGGAGTGTGGTTTTTTAATTTTAAAAATATTTTTCATTTTGGACTTGTGCTGGCCTTTTCACATGAGGCTCGTTGCAGGTTCTTATTTGGGGTAGGCCTAGGGGTAGGGGTAGGGTTAGGTCTCTTCTTTGTTGTGTTTGTTGGGGTGGTCGCTCGTTACTCGGAAGTCCTTCCTTATGACACCAACAAAAGCTCTTTTGGGAGGGGGGGGAGGGGTTGCGCAAAATTTTCAGACAATCTGGTTGAGGCTCACATGCAGGTCTATATCAATGTATAGTGACTTGAACAAAACAGAGATGTGTTGCAGCTAGCACCTCTTGAATTATCCAACAAATATACAAGAATCTGGCCATGGGGAAGTCTACCTCATTAACTTTCTCCATCTTTCTGCTTTTATGCTGTATCCTATTTAGCCTAGACTAGAGTCAATGTAGCTTGCAAACTTGATGATGATCTAAATTGTGTTGATGAGAGTGCAAAACTTTTACTATGATTTCACAAACAGTCCTCCAATTCCTTTCAGACTGCGTCTCCTGCTGCCAGTGTTACTGAGTGTGAGAGTCTAGTCTTGAGCAAGTTTCAGAATATTTGGACATTCATCACAGAGTTCAGGTGAGAGTTAAACATAGTCATAATAATGATGATAATAATAATAATAATAATATAGTACATATCCACGCTCTACAGCATGCTCTATGAGCTTTACAACCATTATTATCCCAGCAGACCCTAGAACACTCAGAAACATTGTTGGCTTCCCAAGAAACATACAGTGCAAGCTGTGGAATGTAAATTTATACTAAAACACAAACTAACTGACAAGATCTCTCCCTGTCTATAGCTGGGTACCCATTCCCACCTGAGTGAAGTGTGGAAAATTCGTGTAAAGAGCCTTCCCATCGTCAGGTCACTGGTGGGATTTGAACCCGCAACCTAACATTCGCGACCTCAGTGCTTTCTTGTCGTATCTCCATTTTTTTTAAACATTGAAAATGTGACTTCTTCATAAGCTCACTCTTTGTTATGTACTGTTTTCATTGTTTAAAAAAATGGAGATTCGACAAGAAAGCTCTGAGGTAGCGAGTTGCGAGTGTGAGAGCCTAACCACTAGTCTACTCTTCTTCTTTCCTAGTTGTTCATATGGTGACATCAGACATTTTCACAGATGCAGCTGTCTTTATAAAAACTAGGACTTATGCATTGTAGAAATAGTTGGAGAAGGTGGTGCAGGCAGCTAGTGGTAAGGACTGTGTTCTGACATTGTTTGAGGGGGCAGAAGCGGTGAACAATATTGGTTTTGTGTGTGTGTGTGTGTGTGTGTGTTCCAACTAACTTAATATAAACAGTATTGTAAAGTTTGTGGCAATTTCCTGTTTTCATGTTTAATTTGGGAACTGGCAGAAAAGCTTTATTTCTGTTTTTTACAAGTCTTCAAGTCATTGGAAGTCACTGCTGCTACTGGTAGATCCAACTTCTTTACTTCCCCCTGTTGTTTCTAACTGTCTGACTTTTTCTCAGCACAACATGACCATTATTGAGTCAATGTGCTTCTTTTTTTACTGTTTAAAAAAACACAGTGAAACAATAGAACACAAGATGAGTACTCTGTTTCTATTTTGTCTCAGTTCATCAAACACAGACTGATTTTCTTCAGTGGTTCTGCCCCCCCCCCCCCCCGGGGCAGTGCTACTGACTGAAGTGTCTTTAGGCCCTTTCCAAAGAGGGGGGACATTAACATCCTGAGTTTTTATGCACAGTAGAATTGTAATTGTAAATGGGCTGATTCATCAATGTCACTCTCATAACTGTGCCTGAACTGCAACAGGGAACTGCTGCTTTTTCTTTCCTAATCCTTACTATCGTCAATTTTCCTCTACTTTTTTTGTATGTCTGTCACTCTCTTGTGACCCGCTATTTCCGGGGTGCCTTGATAGTCGAAGCAGACTTTGTGCTATTGAAGCTAGAGAAGTGAGCAGAGTAAGCCCGATTCCCTGCAAGGACCTCACTGTTGACATCCACCCCTTGGCGCTCATATGACCTTTTGCAGTTGCGAGCTCTGTATAACCTCTACTAAAACTAACTTCAGTAGCCCCCGCGTTCATACCCTTCAACCCAATGCCACTATGTAGAAAGTAGAACTCTTTGTAAATTATCCCTTTAACCAATTTTTAAAAAGTGTTTAAGTTATAAGTTAAAGAATACGGCAGACTTCATTTTGTACAACGAACCTTGTCTCTTGTCGGAAGTTGCTTCTGTTTCTAGCTGACTTGTCTTCCCTATCTATTGTTCTTTTTTTTTTTCCCTATACTTATACTGAACCTGGAAGCAAGGGGTCTGAAACCTGAGGATAAAAGCCGCATGTTATGCTCTAACTAACTGGGCCTGCTTGAACAGCATACTTCTCTGAAATAATAAATTATATACATTATTATTCATGTACTGGTATTTGGTGCAGTAGTTACGCTCTTCATCACTTCACACAGATTTGATTTCTATTTGTTTGGGGGTTTTTAAATTTTGTTTTGGGGGTTTTTTTATTTGAATGTCTTCATGTCTGCTGGGACACTGTACCCCACTCAGCCCTAATGGGCTGTGTTGAAACATCCCACCGCTTGAATGATCTAAATTATGTTGATGGGGGCATAAAACATACAATTACAATTTTACTTAGGTAAACTAGGTCGCTTCTACCCTCGACACCACAAGGTAGCAGAAGCCCCAAAAAGTGAAAGCAACTAACTTGTAATATGAGTAACTCTTCGGCCAACTAGCTCTCATCCATTCCCTGAGACTCCTGGGTGGGTGGTTGGCGGGTGCTCTGATGTGGTTTGCTTCTTCTTTCCTATCAAACATCTATCGTCCTTATCTCCCCCTCCTTCTTTTTTATGTTTGTTACTCTCTTGTAACACCTCTAATCTTGTGGCGCTCATATTTCCTCATGCAGTTGTGAGCGCCGTAAAACCTCTACTAAAGCTAAAACAAGACTCCTGGGGGGGGGTTTTTCCTCTTAGGGATGAGCTTATCAAGGTGCTCAACGAGGGCCAGTCACACGCAGAGTTCCCTATGGCTGTGGCCGCGCTGAGACGAGTGGGCAGCCTCATGATAGAACTGATGGAGAAGTTTACAGAGTGAGTTTTTTGTCCATGTTTGTTGTCGCTTTCTTTTTCTCGATATTATCGCACGTTACCCTCCTCTTTTTTTTTTTTTGGTGTTTGTTGCTCTCGTGTAACACCTCTAATTTTTGGTACTCATGTGACCTCATTGTGTTGCAAGTGCCGTAAAACTCTTACTAAAACTAAAAAAATGGGAAGTCCGGTATGCTGGTGGTTGGCGGGTTCTTTGATGTGGTTTTCTCAATCTTTCCTATAAAACATCTATCGTCCTGATCTCTCCTCCTTTTATAAAATGTTTGTTACTCTCTTGTAACACCTCTAATCTTCGGCACTTATATGACCTTTTTGTGTTGCTAGTGCCGTAAAACTCTTACAAAACTAAAAAAACATGAAGTCCAGTATCTATCACATAATGGGCAGTCCTGCTTAGATCTTCTGTCGGCCCGTACAGCTGCTCCCATAGTGTCAGTGGGGTTGGTCGTGTTTCCTGTCGTAGGGCCGTGTGTGTCCTGCACTGCTGAAGGATGTATTCCGCAGTTTGGTCCACTTCTCCACTCTGGCATTTTGGTGATTGCTGTAGTTTGTTGTCATTCATCTCACAGTTGGATGAGTTGTCCATCCTGGCAGTACTAGAAGGCAACTGCATTTTGTATTCTTTTGTCAAAATCTGTGGAGTGCTGTTCTTATGAATTGGAGAGTGTGAGAGATATAAAACATTTTGTATTGCCCCCAAGTGTGACCTAGTGTCAAAGTTTTACCATTGGTGATATATTAATTGTATTGTTTTAATTTTTGGAAGGTTGGATGGTGCCACTGGTAGGTCATACTTCTTTTCTTTACTTCTCTTGTTTCTCTCTATCTGTCCCTATTTTTTTCTCTACCCTTTATGGCCTTTGCAGTGATGATGTGCTTCTCTCTGCCCGAACTCAAAACTTTGGGAAAATGTGCAGCCATCAGAGTCAGTTGTAAGGGATCTAGTGCTTTGTTGTCAGTAAGTTTGGCTGGAACTCCAAAATTAACTCTTTGCTTCTTGCTCTTTATTTTTTTGTAATGTTGGTGCGGACAAAGTGAGATGCAGAAAAGAAAAGAAATTTTCTTGGAAGACTCAGCCTCATTAAGTTCACAATGTATTTTCAGCCTTGCACTGAGCTCTTGCTATTCCTGTGCTAACAATTTCAGTGACTTTTGTTGTTTTATTTCATTTTTCTGGGCACCATTAGTATATAGTATTGTGATGACATTTCCTGTGAATTTATTTTGTTTTTTGTTTATGGAAATGTCAGTCCTTGTTGGCTGCCTCCCCCCTCCCCCCAACCCCACGGGTGGATAAAGGGTGCTATTGGGCTCTGTGTGTCTGTCTTGTTTTGCTTTTTCTCATGCACTAAACGACCATTATTTTGTCAGTGTGCTTCTTTTTTCTCAAACCCAATGCCAAACCTTGGAACTTGTCAAATACCAAAATAACCTTTGATCTTTGTGGCCCAGGTGTCTGGATCTGTCACCCGTCATTCTACAAGATCGACAGCTGGAGTTCAAGGCCTTTGCCGAGTGTCTCAATAACTTCTTGTTGAGAACTGAGGTGAACGTGACTAAAACAACTCCACCATTAGATCACCGCCAGCTCATCGGGTATTTTTCTGCAACAAAGAGCAGGTAACTGTGTGTTTGCTTGTGTGTTCAAAAAGGTTGGCGAGTGGTTGGAGTGTGCCACTGGTAGGTCCTACTTTTTTTCTTTCCCTCTGATATTTTGTTTTGCTTCTTCCCCACACTATATTGTCGTGTTATTGTGTTGCTATGATTCTTTTTACTCAAACTCAAACGGGTTGGGACCACAGGAGCAAGATGTTTGCTCTAGGTGAGTACTCTGATGTAATTTGCTGTCTCTCTCTCTCTCTCCCTCTCTCCCTCTCTCCCTCTCTCCCTCTCTCCCTCCCTGATATTTGGGTATAAGACACCAAGAAGGACTCTCCACCTGTCCCTGTTCTGGATGATCCTGTCTTGCTCTATCCAGCTGTACCCCAACTGTCTGAGGTCCAGGTGGATCTCAAACTTTCTCTCATCCTTTTTACCTGGGGATTCCATCTTTGGCTAGCTTCTTAACCTTATCCGTACGCCCTGGGGGTCATTTTGTGCCCCCGGGGTTGTATTCTTCACATTTTAGCATACTTGGAGTTTGAAACTTTCAGTATTTCTCAAAAAATCATTTTTACAGACTGCTATGCTAAGCGTACGGATTGGATTAACGAGTCAATTTCCTCTTTGGAAAGTGGTGGCACAGAGTCGTATGGATACGATAGAAAAACATGACGTACGGATAGAGTTAAAAGTATTTCCAATCCACCGCCATCTTCTTTTCTTGATCTCACGGTCTACTGATTGTTGTTTGTTTCCCCTCCTGAAGGCTAAATTTCTGAAGGTGTCGGACCAGTGAATTTTCATGGTTTTCCTAATGCAACCATTGATGAAGGACTATAGCTTTTTAACTGTCTGCTTTGTTTGTTAGTTTTATGTTCTCAATCTGTTGTTAATTAAGAATTGTGACAGTTACGCTGGAGGTGGGGTATGATGGGTGCTCTGTTCTGGTGGACTCTTCTACTTCTTTTCAGTTTAGCTGTCATTTAAATTTGTTCTTTACACTTTGTGGTCACTTAGCGCAATAATGCGACGAGGGAAATTATCCATTCTGGTCACCCGGTGCAGCCCAAGAAGTCCGTTGCAGTCACTCTCCTGGCTGGGTGACCAGATGGGATATTTTGTACTGCTGGCTGTGTGAATGCAAGTGTTAAGGAAATCTGCCAGTGGATGGAGGACACCTCTTCACTATCTGTCCTTTGTTTCTGTCTGTGTTTCTTGGTTTTATCTGCCTCTGAGTGACTGTTGTTGTGTCAGTGTGCTTCTCTTTACTCGACCTCACTGAATGACCTTAGGAAATTTGGGTGTTACCCCTCTGAGTCACTGTAAAACTACCGACTCCACAGTTCTGTCTCTTGCCCCCCCCCCCCTCCCCCCGGTGCTCTGGTGTGGTTTACTCCATCTTTCCTATCAAACATCTATCATCCTTATTTCTCCTCGTTCTTTGTTGAGTTTGTTACTCTATTGTAACACATCTAATTTTCAGCACTTATATTAAGGTCTTATTGTGTTGCAAGTGCTGTAAAACTCTTACTAAAACATCTGTGCCACCCCCTCCCCCCCCCCAACCCGTCCTGTACAGACCACAACTCAAAGCAGGCCTGGAGGAACTGTCGGGGTTCATCAAACTCTTCCAGGAGATGAGCGGTCAAATTTTTGCAGCGGCATCCTCCTGATGAGAGTAGAGAGAGGAGGTGCCCATTGGAGGATTGGGTCAGATCGGATCAATTTGCTAGCCAGTTTGAGGGTGCAAAGCGGCTGTCTTGGCACAAGCCGATCGCGCCCAACTCGTGGCCTTAAAAAAAAGTGTTTGTTTTCTGGCGACAAGTTGGACGATCGACCCGACCTGACCCGATCCCATCCGCTATGAGCAGCACGTTTAAAGGTGTATGTACACTTGTTTGGTTGTACAGTGTCTTCAGATTTGTCTTCGGGAAAAGTGCACATCCTCGTCTCAGGGTTCATGACCATTTTTGTGCTGTAAGGAATATACGGTATAACACGGATAGCTTGAATTCGTCGAGACCGGCCTCGGTAGTTCGAGGGATTCGTAGTTGGAGTGATATCTTACAAAGACAAAGAAGAAGGAAAAAAATGGGACTGCAGGCACAGTTTGACGGATACGTATGTGACTTTGAGTCTTTTGTGTTTGACCTATCCATCTTGTACTCTATGTAATTATGATTATATTGTCTAGATCATGGTGCACTTGCCTAAGTAATTTTTTGCAGGTTTCATATAAACCCACAATCTTTCTCCATCCTCATATACAAACGTGGATCCATGCATGCATGCACATGCACATGGGCACACACACACACACACACACACACACACACACACACACACACACACACACACACACACACACACACACACATACATGCATACATGCATGCATGCGCACACACACACACACACACACACACTGACACACACACACACACACACACACACACACTCTCTCTCTCACATATTCACCCTCACACTCGCACACACACACTGACACACACACACACTCACACTCACACACACACACACACACACTCACACACACACTCTCTCACATTAAGACACAGAAGCATGTTCGCAGCTAGCTCAGACTAGCATCCTTATACTGTCATAAGCTGACAAAACGCTTTTTAAAAAATTCACAACAGTTTCAAGTAAATGAGGTTTTTTGTCTGCTTAACGATTGAGAAGTAGGGTTCTTCCTAAATTTGAATTCGAATTTATTCAAAAACTAGTCACAGTTTCATTTTGATGTTCTTTCACTCAAGTATGGTAACTGATCAAACTTTCGACTGAGAATATAAAAAATGTTTTCTCGCCAAAATGAAAAAAAAGACGTTTTGTCAGCTTGCGGCGGTATACTTGTTTAGTTCTAGAGTCATTATATTGTGTTTTAAAAAAAGCAATGTGTGTGGTTGGCGGGTGCTCTGGTGTGTTTGCTTCTTCTTTCCTATCAAATATCTATCGTCCTTATCTCCCTTTCTTCTTTTTTATGTTTGTTACTCTCTAGTAACACCTCTAATCTCCTGGCGCTCATATGACCTTATGCAGTTGCGAGCGTGGTAAAACCTCTACTAACTACTAAAAAAGCAATACTAATTAACAGAATAAAAAGCAACAGAGGGAGTGCAAAGAAATAGGACTTACCAGTGACTCCTTCCAACCACCTCTTACAATTGTACACTTGGTCTTTGTTATTTTCTAGTCAAATTCTTTATTGAAGTGATTTTTATTCCATTAATGTGAAATATTTAATCATTTTCTTGGTAGATTTTTGTGTAAATTTAAAGTGTGATTCAAAAGATTCATTTTAAAATTCGAATAATAATGCTGTTGGTTGACGGATGCTCTGGTGCGCTTTGCTCCTTCTTTTCTATCAAACGTCTGTCATCCTTATTTCTCCTCCTTCTTTTTTTTGTTTTGTTTGTTACTCTCTTGTAACACCTCTAATCTTCGGCACTTATATGACCTTATTGTGTTGCAAGTGCCATAAAACCCTTATTAAAACTAAAAACTTTTACGTCACTTGCAGCACAATTAGGTCATACTAGTGCCAGATATTAGAGGTATACGAAGAGACACAAATGCAAAAATTGAGGAGAGAGATAAGGACAATAAATGTTTGATAAGAAGGAAGAAAGAAAGAAACATGATGCAGCAGGGATTTTTTTCTCAAGATGTACATTCACATACAATAAAATATTTGGTTTTGTTTTTGTTGGGGGGGGGGTAATTCGTTTTGATTTCCTGGTACAGTTCGGTTTTTTTTTTGTTTCGTATTGAGTTAGTTTCTAGTTTTACTTTACCTTTTTGTAGAGGAGGGCTTCCGGTTGATGAATATTTTGTCTTGTTTTGTTGTTGTTGTTGTTGTTGTTGTTGTTGTTGTTGTTGTTGTTGTTGTTGCTTATTTGGGTTTGTTTTGGTTGAGAAGGTGCGTGCGTTTGAGATGGGTGAGGGTGGGGGTCTCTCTACAGTTGTACGCAGTACAATGTTTGTTGTTGTAGCAATTTAGTTCTCAAAGAAAGAATACTGGGGCAATATTTGGTCAAACGGCTTTTACATTGGTGGTCTCGAAAAGATCAATGTTTTGTGGTTGTTTTTGGTAATGTTTTTGTCTTTTACAAAATGAGAATAATTTTTAGTCCTTTCTACCCCCC
>NW_004798004.1:253110-256635 GCF_000002075.1 Aplysia californica | reverse complement strand
CACACACACACACACACACACACACACACACACACACACACACACACACACTCACTCACTCACTCACATATACTATATACACACACAGATACACATACACATAGGTCTATTTGTAACATAAATGTCTTTTCCATGCGAGGTCTAGCCAGTACGCACATGTTTTTTAATTGCACATTAAGTTAATAGTCTAAAAAATGACAGCACTATTCTGTGATTAAATTAGCTCTGGTAATGGATTTATGTCATAAATGAGTACATTGTTGTGATTATAGTATTGGCGCAGAGACCACTACAGGCCTGGCTAAAAGTTTCCATTGCATATCGGGAGTTTGAAAAATACCTGTGCACTACAGAAAGCACTGTCAGTACTATCGAAATAGTCCAAGAAGGCCACCCATTTTCAAAAAGAAAAGTGGTTGTCTTAGACATGTGGACATTTTGGACAGTATTTTTATATTATTGACAAAAATGCAAAGGGGGAATTGGGAAGTGGGGTTTTTTTTTGTAAAAGTGATCATCTTGGATAGGTGCCCTGTGCTGCTGGGCTAGCTTCTTGATATTATTCTTCTTCATCTTTCCACTTTTCTGAAAATTGATCTCTATGACTGCTCTCCAAGTTCCACAAGGCCTTCCTCTTAATCTTTTACCTATAGATTCCAATCCACCACTTTTTTTTGTTATGCAACTACCTGACTTCCTGAGAGTATATGGGTCACGACGTGGTGGAATGGAGGTGCTCGTCAATTTCTGGGCATATGGAGTTATTGATATCATCTTAAAGCTTGTTCATTTGTCTTGCTTTTGATTTTAAAAATTACCCATCCATCATGAGTATAAGTCAAGATTTTTACATTTAAAGAAGGTGAGGATTGCCTGGTTTCAGACGTAAAATTAATGAGAAAATGGCCACCAAAGTTTGGTGACTTCCAAAGCCTTGAGAGTCCTTGAAGAATGCAAGTTTACATTTTTTGTACCCTTCATCAACATTTTTCAGTAAAAGTGAAATCCATTGAGAAATATATTTTTAAATGGACATAAAATTCTTAAGGCAAAAAAAGAAAAATCTGAAAAAAAATTACCCTACGGCCAGAAAAATTACGGTTTCTTTGATTTAATTATTTTGACGAGCGCCTGCTTTCCCCACGGTGCCTCACGTATTGATTATTATACTGCGATAATTGTTGATCTGTTGTGTCCAATCTGCCAAAGTACTTTCCTACTTCAAGCTTCTGTGAGAACAATGAAGCAGCCTTTGCCTTTGACTACTCGGTGCTATATATATATGTACAATCAGTGCCATTTTTAACTATTTGTGACCAGTTTGATGCTTCTGTATAACAACATGTAGCCATTTTCTGTTTATGAATTGTTAAACGTTTTGTAAGTGTAGATTATGTTCTTATTTGTTTATAATTGTGTTCACTGGGAAATTGTTAGATTTGTGTCTGTTTTGTTTGATTTATTAGTTTCTGTGAATTTTCATGTGAATTCATCTTTTTGTGTGATTTTGTACATTCTTCTTTACTTTACTTGACTGTAGTGTTGGACTGTACATCCATAAATGTATTTAAATAGTTGCACGCACATAGAGAAATGCACACACAAGTTCTCACACTCACTCACTCAAAGCCTCACACATGCATAGTATATTGTGCGTTGTGTCCTTGGGAAAGGAACTTTATATAAATTTACCTCACTTCACCCTGGGTACCCAGCTATAGATAGTGAAAGATCTTGTCAGTATGTTAGTGTTTGAGCGCTCAGCTCCTTGCACCGTATACTTCCCAGGAAGCTTAGAATGTTTCTGAGTATTTTACGGTCTGCTGGGGTAATAATAATAATGTAAAGCATTTAGAGCTTGCTGTTGAGTGGGGATATGTGCTATATAAATTCTATAAATTATTTATTTATTATTACTTGTTACCGGTACCTGCCCAGCCCTACAGTTCAGTTCATACTTTGATGCTGTTGCTGTCGGTCCACATTGTGCCCAGCATTTTTCCCTTGTGTTTCCTTCAGAATGGTCTTGTGGCGTTTTACATGACCAAAGAACTTAGAATAACATATCTCCACCAAGTTTACCGTAATGTAGACAGAAGTACATACGTGTTCATGTATTTTGTTTGCCTATTTATATGACTTAGATTTGATGTTATTTTGAAATGTGACTTTTGCCCTGCTGAATTATTTACTCTTCATGCATGACAATATGTTTGATGTGCCATGCATGCCTGGGGGTGATGCTGTGTGTATATGAGTGAAAAAGTCTGTTTATCGACATGAGTGGAAATGTGTGTGTGTGTGTGTGTGTGTGTGTGCATGTTGTTATAAGTATTCATAAATGTATCTTAGTGTATGACTTTGTGTGTCTGTATATGGCTATTCATGTATGTGCAGGTAAATGTGTTGTGTGTGTGTGTGTGTGTGTGTGTGTGTGTGTGTGCATGTAGTTATAAGTATTCATAAATGTATCTTAGTGTATGACTTTGTGTGTCTGTATATGGCTATTCATGTATGTGCAGGTAAATGTGTTGTGTGTGTGTGTGTGTGTCGCTAAATGAATTTGTGTGTTTTGCAGTATATATTTTAAATATATAAGACAGTCCAAAAGAAACTCGAAAATTTACTCACCCATTCATGATTTTTAAGCCTTCACCGCCCACTCTTGCAGCGTACCAATTTGAAATTTAATGTTAAATAAATTTTGCATCATGTGACGCATTATTGTTACATCTGTGTTAGGTTTCTCGGCTCGCCACTTTCCTGCCTCAAAGCCGCACCTACTTTCCTAATTATCGAATCTGAAATCTCAGGCTGAAAAATTATCGTTTTCAGCAACATGTTGAGATAGGTCATTATTCCCCTTTGTTTCCATATATAATACATGTGGCTAATATTGAAAATTGAACTAAAAAATCTTTAATTTGATAAATTTGTCCGACGGTAGGCAAAATCAGAAAGTAGGTCACAGATAAGGCCCGGTGTAGGTGAGGAAAACCCCCTGGTAGTGAAAGAAGGGTGCACAGTTATGTTAGGGAGTCTGAAGTCACTCTAATTTAATTTTCAGTTTTTCCTTAGTTTCCTTTAGATCTAATCTTGAAAAAGTCCGTCTTCTAAGACGCCACTGGTCCCACAATGACTTGATGATTGATTCATTTGAATCCGTTCATCAAACGGGGTATCTGGCTAGTACAATATATTTCCATTCCACCAATGTTGATGCACCCCAAAACAAGAGCAAACACAATTTCAAGTTACTTTGGTTTCACAGACTTTTGCCTCGGCTGATTTTTTTTTTTTAAGGCTAATTTTGAGTGGCAGTATCTCAGGCGACTCTTACCGTAGATGAAATATTGATGAGTCAGATGATGCAGAATTGATTTAGCTTTAAATTTGTATGCTGCATGAGTGGTTAGTGCAACGATAACTGGATGAATACATTTTCAAGTTTCTTTTGGACGCCACTGTGTATAAATATATACACACATCTGTCTGTCTGTCTCTCTCTCTCTCTCTCTCTCTCTC
>NW_004798004.1:249761-252084 GCF_000002075.1 Aplysia californica | reverse complement strand
CTATTTTCTACATGAATTAATCTCATGAAGTTTTTGGAGGAATAAAAGATAAACTTTCTTTCCTTATTCTTTTTGGTTACTCCTATTACATTTTAATGACTGGCGTGTGTGTGTGTGTGTGTGTGTGTGTGTGTGTGTGTGTGTGTGTGTGTGTGTGTGTGTGTGTGTGTGTGTGTGTGTGTCTCCTGTGTTTATATGAACAGCGGGGTTAATCTGTGCCTGTAGGAGTGTTTTAAGTTGTGTTTGCTTTCGAGTGTGCGCGCGCACGAAAAACCGGTCGTAGCGGTTAGGCGCTTGACTGTCGCTCACACAGGAGTTCTGAGTTCGATTTCCGAATAGGGAGAATTTTTATCGCGTATTTCGGTCTCTCCACCTGGATGTTGTAGCCCCCAGCCCGGGTTGTCCCTGACAAGAAAGGTCAATGTCCGCCTCTTAATGATCTGACGTGTGTCAACAATGGCGTTTAACACCACGCCATTAAACAAAACAAGAAAACAAACAAACAAAAACTTGGCAAAACTCACATCCAAACGGGTAACTTGTGTCAGTTTAGTAATAAAGCGTCAGACGTGTATATTGTTATATACAGACTTCAACATCATAAGTTTAGGACCACTTGGAAATTTTGCCGAAATTCCCCGAGGATTTCCGTGCTGCACGTGGTGGATACTCCCTTGTAGCACCTCTAATCTTCGGCACGGATATGACCTTAATGTGTTGCAAGTGCCGTAAAACTTTCACTAAACGTAGAACTAAATAAAAACGTTTTGGGCTCGCCAAACTGTCTCGCTGCTTGCTCTGTTGGCATCTTTTCAAATAAATTCAAACCGTGGTTTAGACCAATGTTGTGGCTCGAATTCCCACTAGGTTGGCTCTTTTTTTTTTTTTTTTCTTTGGGAAGTTGTTCTGGTCCTTTCTTAATAGGTGGTCGGTGTAATTTTATGGTCCTGCCTCTTGACTTATCTTCTTGTGTGGAACGGGACGTATCGAGGTCGCTATAACCTCAAAGTTCTATCAGAGAGGGTTTACAGTAATAGTATTACTGTAAATTCTCTGGTTCTATCTGACATTTTTGGCCGTTTTGTGTTACATGTATTAAGACCATGAGATTTTTTTTTTAATGTGGGTGGTCGGCGGGTGCTCTGGTGCTTCTTTTTTCCTACCAAACATCCATCGTCCTTATCTCTTCTCCTTCTTTTTGTGTTTGTTACTCTCTTGTAACACCTCTAATCTTCGGCACTTATATGACCTTATAGTGTTGCAAGTGCCGTAAAACGCTTACTAAAACAACAACAACAAAGAATTTTCTATGATCTGTTCTAATAAAACCGTACGACTATTGGCAGTTTTTGTCGATATATGCGAAGAATTGCATTTGAAAAAGCTTGACATGTTGTGAAACTCATAATCTTTGACGCCATCTTTCTCAAAACTAGGTACTGAGCCGATAGAACGTAATTCTGAGGTAGCGAAGCGTGGGTGTGTTTTATGCCCCCATCGATACAATTTTTAGTCTTTAAGGCTGTCCCCGTCGTTTTATGCAAGAAAAACTCTGAAATTGTGCAAACTAAGCCCAAAAATGTGAAATTATGCGATTCTGTAAATTTTAACAAAGATTGATAAAGGAAAATAATAAGAAATTATGCTAAAAATGGTCAAATTTTGCTCAATTATGCGGGGTGCATAAAACCACGGGGACAGTTTATGGGGCGAGCTTCAACCCTGCCTTTATTATAAGGGCCAACCCGAGGCTGAGAGGAATACAACAGTCTCGGCAGAAAGACCGAGATACTAGATAAAAACTCGGAAATTGAACCCTGGTCTTCTGCGTGCGACAGACGCTGCAATATCAAGTTCCTACACTCAAGACTGGTTCGGTAAATGGACGTCGTTTTGTGACGGTCAGGATCTTTGCCTCGGTAGTACGAAAAAACAACAACGTGATTTCCTTTCCCACATAAGGAAAAAAATTTCTTGAGATTTCCCGTCTTTCTAGCAAACTGGTGAACTTAGTCCGATTTCCGTGGCGGGGAGAATTTTTAACGAGTACAATGTAGATCCAGATCTATCTCAGTCTAGTCTTTCTGCGTGATAGTTGTTATGTCTCTGGCCTTTCGAGACGTCATCACCATCAGTGTACCGGTGTCCGTGATGTTGCGGTTATGCGCTTCGCCGTCGCACGCAGAAGACGTGGATGTGTGTGTGTCGGTCTGTGTGTGTGTGTGTGTGAGAGAGAGAGAGAGAGAGAGAGAGAGAGAGAGAGAGAGTGTGTGTGTGAAAGAGAGAGAGAGAGATATATATATAGAGTGTATATGTGTGTGTG
>NW_004798004.1:233528-249661 GCF_000002075.1 Aplysia californica | reverse complement strand
GTGCGTGCGTGCGCGCACGCAGCTTTAATCTTTTTGTGAGTGTGGTAGTGGTATTGAATGTGCATGTGTGTGCGGTTGTGTATATGATATGTAACTGTGTGTGTGGGGGGATGTGTATGAGTAGACTAGCAGTGCGCGCGTGTGTGAAAATGTGTGTTTTGAGCAAGAGTGTATTTTTATGTGTGGCTGAGGCCATTATGTGTGGCTGTGTATGAGCGTGAGTATGCATGCCTCCTTGAGATTAGTTTATTAGTTATTGATCTGCATAACCGCCTGTGGACGTGTACGCATGTATGACTAACTCGGTGCATCTTGCTTGTGCATGTTACTTTATTTGTGTGATTTGGTGTTTGTGTGTGTGTGTGCGCGTGCGCGCGCGCGTGTGTGTGTGTGTGTGTGTGTGTGTGTGTGTGTGTGTGTGTGTGTGAATGTGTGAAAGAGAGAGCTAGAAAGAAAGAGTGAAAAGTTGAAGGTCAAAGAGAGAGGAGCTAGAAAAAAGTTGGCACGCTCAAAGTGTACACGTGTGTGAGTGTGTGCGTGAGAGAGGGAGTGTGTGCGTGAGAGAGGGGAGAGAGACAGACAGACAGACAGACGGACAGAGAGAGGGGGGAGGTCGGGGGATAAGGCCGATATTGATATCAATTTCAATGCATTCCTTGTTTTTTGTTGATTATTTCTCAGGTTGATAATAAATTGATAAAATTGATCCCACTGTTTGCATTCTTATGCGTGTGATATGTGTTATATAATTTGAACCATGAATGTTTGTATGTTTAAGGAGGGAGGGGGGGGGTCGAAGACGTATATCCAACTCAAGACAAAAGTCCCCCATAGTGCTGCAATTGGTCGCTCTTAAGCACAAGAGGGCTGTCCTGAAAATTGCTATTTCGAGAAAATCGAAGGTAACGTTTTTGCCTCTTGTTCAGTTTTTTTTTAAAGACAAGGAGAGTTTTCTCTAAAACCAAATAAATATACACACCTATGAAACCAAACGTCTCCTATAGGTAGGGCAATGCTCATTTTTTTGTGTAGGTGAATATTTCTGGAAACCCCCGTAATCTGGGTTAGCCCGCTTGTCCTTAAAAGCGACCAATAGTGCGAGACAGGGCTTTGGCTGCACATTCAATTTATTTCATGAATGTGTAGCTTTGTACAAAATGACACCATGTAGGCTTTAGTTTTATTTGCGTCTTATTTTTGGACAACTCCCGATTTAAAAAAAAAGCGGAGATACGTGTACTTGATGACATATTTTTCCCTTCATGAAGATCAGTGTCATTTGTGTTTTAGTAAAGCATTTTACGGCACTTGCAACACAATTATGGTGTTCATATAAGTGCCGAGGATCAGTGTCGGTTGTTCTTGTTTTGTTTGTCTGTTTGGGCGTTTCTTTCAGTGTTAAGAGCTTATTAACCATTTATACCACAAGCACCAATGGACGTAGGCTTGTGTTGTTGTCGTATTATAATTCTCGTATTATCTAAAAGGTACTTCAGGAACTTCAGAAGTTCTCTTTGGGTGGTTGGCGGGTGCTCTGATGTGGTTTGCTCCTTCTAGTCTTTCCTATCAAACATCTATCGTCCTTATCTCCCCTTCTTCTTTTTTATGTTTGTTACTCTCTTGTAACACCTCTAATCTTACTTCTTGCGCTCATATGACCTTATGCAGTTGCGAGCGCCGTAAAATCTCTACTAAAAGTAAAAGTTCTCTCCCCCTGCCTTGGCGTGTCACACACAAAAGAACGGTCTACCGAAGGCATTGTTTGAGTTTTACGTCCCTATTAAGGCTGTAGGACTATTTAAGGGGTCAGATCTCTGAATTTATGAACGCCCATCTCCGATAAGACCGAGCCAGGTGGGTGGAGAACCTTGAAAAAGCGAACCCCAACCCCGAAGCAACCAATTCTCAAGAAAAAAACCTTTCGGGATTCGAAATAATGCCATCCGCACTGTAGCCAAGCACGATGACTACAGAGCTATCTGCACGTCCACATGATAATATCATGGTCTGGTTGGTTTGGGGTTTTTTTAAAGCAATGCAATTTTTTTTAATCGTTCTGTTTTCGTTGTTGTTGTTGTTTGTTGTTTTTTAAAGTGCTGTACGGCGCCCGCAACTGCATAAGGTCCGGTGAGCGCGCGGGACACATCAAACATTTTCAGTTAATAGGAAATTTTGAATTTTACCCAGGTGGCGACCGAAGCCTGCTCTAATCTATTTTGGACCACCAAGGGACCTTTAACGTGCGCAACTTGCACACGGGACCTCCGAGATTTTTCGTCCTTGTCCGAGAAGGCAAGGTCAATAGGTATAGATCTTTCCTATTATAAGATCAAGGAAAAACAGCAGTAAGAAGGAGCTAAGGAGTAGCAGTAGAAAGGCTGCAGAAAGAGTCAGGAGCCAAGAGGAGGGCAAAAGAGGTGAGGGGGTGGCTGAAGAAAGCGGCGACGAAAGCAGACGACAAAACATTGCTTCAGAGCAGGAAAGGAGATCACTATTTAGAGAAGAAACATGTCCGTCGCTATCCGGATTCAAACCCGGGATCTATTGGATGAGAGGTGAACACCTTAGCTTCTAGGCCACAGAGCCCCGCGTCATGTTTTATCATGATGTTCTTTCTTAACTTTGTTTAACTATTAGGTAAAACTTTTATTAATGACAGTCAGAATAAATAAACCGGCGTCTGTGGTGTAGCGGTTAGGTACGTCGCTGTCGCTGTCGCATGCAGGTGACCCGAGTTCGATTCCTGAGTGGGGATATCATTTTTATCGAGTATCTCGGTCTTTCTGCTGGGATGTTAGTTGTATTCTTCTCAGCCCGGGTTGGCCCTGGGAGGCAAGGTCAGAAACTCGTCTCCTAAATTGTCTGAATTGCGTCGATGGGGGCGTAAAACATCTACATTTTAAAAAAAGATTGAGTAAACGAAACAAAACAATCAACCACACAAAAATCAAGCAAGGAAAGAACTCTTCGCTTAACCGACGTACGAGTTTTAATACCCATGTGTACTCATGTGTGCAATTTGACCAACACTTTGAAACAAAGATTTACGAACACGCCAGCTATGGAAAATAATACTATCATTCAAAAGTGTCTAAAGAAATTTGCCTTTGAGAAGCGAGCCCGCGGGTATGTACACAAATCTCCGTATAATGCCAACGAAAGGAAAGGGTTTGAACTTGAATTCAATCATCGGATAATCTTCCAGGGCGCATTTGCAGAAAGATACCTTGAACCACAGTAGCTTCCCTTCATAGCGGTAGTCTCCCTTCTTTCTTACGCTCTTCAATGGCAAGAACTTGTAATGGCGCAGTGCCATGCCGATGTCACCAAAGGCAAAACTGTACTGAATTCTGAGCCCACCAATAGCAAAAGAAGGCCCGCGTTGAAAGCTTGTCAGTAGAGCTATGAAATTATTTAGACCACCGGCCCCAACTCTTCCACGACCAAGAGAGGAAAACACGAGTTGAATTTTGAGAAGTTCGCCTAGGAAATCTTCCGTTCCGCTCTCTTCCTTGTACTTTCCTTTAGTGTACACGAAATCCTCCACCTCTCTCACGTCCATGTCGATAAGCTCGCTGTTTGGTTTCAGTTTCCCTGAAAATATCGGACCGCCCTCAGTTGGGGGGATACTGACTCGAGAGTTGTGTGCCCAGCGAGCTTGGTCGTGATATCGTCCTTGATAGACATCAGGATATCTTTTATGCTGGCCAGATGACAACGGGACTCGAATATTCGGATTTGCTCCGAAATAGTCATTCCCCGAAAAGTGTCCTCCTCCTATGCCTAGTGGTTCTCTCTCGTAGTCGTATAATCGAATGTCTTCTAAGCGAAGCGATTTCGATCGGGGTTCGCTAACCGTGACGTCAGAGTGGGATTGAAAACGCTCTCGGTTTTGGGACATGCTTCGGGGGGAATCCCCACCCTTGTCATTGGTAACGGAGAGTATAGGAGAAAGATCGCCTTGATATCCTTGAGGTAGTGAGGGTCCTTCGTCTTGTCGTCTGCTTTTGGGTTCCGGTTGTTTGCCTTCATCTCTCGGATATTGTGGATCCGGATGGTAGGTACTGACCCAGGTCGGCATACTCTGACCTTGACTAGTGGTCGGTGTTGGAATAGTTTGCCTATATCGGGAGTGGGACCCATGTGAGAGGTCTTGTCTGTCTTGCTGAATGTTTGAAACTCTTTGAGATCTTTTCTGTGCCTCTAAGAAGAAAGAATGGTCTAATGTTTGACTTGTTTGATTACGATTTCGAGGCAAGACGATATTCAGGGCGGATTCTGTCAAGTTGGCCTTTTCAGCATTCCCCGAGCCGAGGTTCGTGTTGTTGTGTGCTGTAGAACTTACACTCGTCGTGTTGGATGAAGTTCCATGTTGTAAAGTTGTACGGCTTTTAGGTGGTCGCGTCACCGTTGTCGTAGCCTGGTTTCTTGGGGTATTGCGACCTCTTACTGGAGCTGGTGGTTTATCTGACGTGGCTGGGTGCTCGGGTGGGTGGCTGGATTGACGCTGTGGAATGGGCGGGTTTGTCTTTCTTGATGGGGGTTTTGGGTTACGTGAAGAGTGAAAGTTTCTCTGAGTGGTGGGTTTCTTTGTGAGCGTTGCCTGGGTTTCGGAGAATTGTTGAAACGATGGAGGGTTGGGATACTCGCCTCCTCCGAGATAGTATCCTCCAGTCAAGGGATCGTAGTAGTAGCCATTGCTGGCCAAGAAGAAGGGACCTGGATGTGGCACGGGCCGCTGTGTGTGACCAGGGTCGAAGAAATAACCGTTGCTCTGACCAGTGTTGACCAGATCTTGGAATTCCGGTCTGTAGTCGTCACGGGTTAAGGGATATGGGTAAACATTACCGTAGGCGTCTCTAAATGAAGCGGTTGGGTAGTAATATCCTCCTTCTGGCTCATAACTGTTTATGTCTCGCAGTTTGTTGACGCCATCAAAAGGAGGGTACCTTTCTGGCTGGATTGTTTTTGCGGGAGATGAGTTTGGAGGACGGCGGGGTCGTTTCGAATCCTTTCTTGTATTGATGTTTTCATCTGATGCCCATTTGTGTTGTGCGGGTAGTTTGATGCTTCCATCTTGTATTTCATGACTCAGTTTTGTTTTTCCTTCTTCTAGTAATGGGTTTACGTGACCTTCCGCTCGGCTCTGTAAACTTGGAAGCTGTTTACTAAATACAGTTCTACTCATTTTAGAAGCCCTTTCTTTTTGTGATTGTGAAAGAGAATCCAATTCAAATTCGTTCAACATTTCACTATCTTCTTTTGGGATTTGTACCGCAAAGTCGTCAAATAAATTTGATTCAGCCGACAGTTTGGCTTGACCATTGGACACCTCAAAAAAGGTATCGTCTGCTGGCGCACGAAACCCTGCCTCTGCTAGTTGTATATGATGGGCGTCCAATGTCTTATGCTCGGGGTTTGTTCGGCTTCTCTCTGATTTGAACTCTTCTGGACGTCCAGGTGACGCAACAAAACTTGTATTGTGCCCGTCCCCTGAGTGATGGATTTTGACTGAATACGAAGAAATTCTGGGAACAGAGTTGCCTTGGTCGATATTTTTGGCGTCTTTTGATTCCGCTCTTTGCTCCGCGTTTGTCCTTTGTAGAACTGTCCACAATAACTTTTCAAGGTTAAATTTTTCAGTTTGTGTAGACTTTGGGATTGCAGCAGAAAAATTGTCGTTGTCAGGGCTGATATTTATTTCTGAAGAATTCAGACTGATGCTCAGAGGTGACGACAATGGTGAATTGCTTCCTTGACCTTCGCCCACTGAATTTTCAATATCTTTGGTTGTAGTTCCCCTCACGTTTTCTTCATCGGATGACGCCTCCGAAGCATCAGGCACACCATTAGTCTTCTTGGTGGTCTCGTCCTTGAAATCCTGCAGATCAAATACACTTGAGTTTTCATGTGTTTGGTGTATCAGATATGAGGCGTTTGATGGCACAGTCTCGGACAGCAAAATAGGAGCATCTTCTCCTTTGTTGATACTGACGCTGAAGTCTTCTTGTGGCATAGACTTCACATGTTTCTGATCTACGGTTCTCCAGTTTACTTTTCCGTGGTAGTTTTTCTTTTGGTTGTCATCATTTGTCGCGGAGGGTAACTCAGTTCGTTCTTTGTTAAGACCAAGAGGCTTGTTGTGTTGCACCTCTCTCAACGCCGGTTCTTGTTTTATGTGATTCGTGTGCTTTGCTTTCGCTAAGGGATGGTTCTTCCACGTGTTTGCCACATACTCTGACCTGTCTCCGATGCTTGTCCACGTATCACTTTTGTTTGCTTTAGTGATTGTGACCGTGGAAGAATTCTCGTCAATGTGAACCTCCGATGAAACACTCACACCCTCTTCCCTGGACGCCCTCCGTCTGAACTGTGGCGCGGTCTTTTCAGAACTTTCTTCAGATGACATGATCTGGAGCACTCTGTCTTCGGATAACGTGGCCACAGAGTGATTGGTATGAACTTCGTACGTCGTGTTGGGTATG
This sequence comes from Aplysia californica, assembly GCF_000002075.1. Classification (NCBI taxonomy): domain Eukaryota; kingdom Metazoa; phylum Mollusca; class Gastropoda; order Aplysiida; family Aplysiidae; genus Aplysia; species Aplysia californica. The sequence continues at coordinate 243,176 of NW_004798004.1, read as the reverse complement.
GCTTCAGATTCTTGTGGTATAACATTCATCATAACTTGATCAGTTTCGTTTCTAACATTCGTTTCATTGTTTCTTGACAAAACTGGTTGCACGATTTCGAGCTGTCCTTGATAAGGACGACCTTTACTTTTACTCGGAACGGTATTACTTTGGTGGTCCATTTGTTTCAATGTTGGGTCGTATAATGTCTCTGGACCAAGCTGTGATGAGCTTTCTCGAATTCCTTCCCGGGCAGGCTGTTTGACCAAGGGGGGTACGGAAAGAACAGCTTGAGCGACATGTTGAATTTTGTGGGATTCATTCCGTATAGATGCAAGCTGTTCCGGCACGTAGGTGCTATTATTGGAGGATGTTTTGTTCAAAGATTCATTGTGTGAAGATAGTGACAGCTCCGGCAAGTAAATACTTTTGTTATGATAAGTAACATTTATAGTGTTATTGCGTAAAGATAGATCTACAGAATGCTCCAGCAAATCAACACTGTCGTTTTGAAAAGAAATGTTCAGAGATTCTACAATGATATCAGCATCTTCGGAATTTTGATCCAGTCCCGAATTTATGTCTTGTTGGTCTCGGCCCTGTGTCGCGTTATGTTCAGTTTCGTCCACGGTCAGCGTGCTGTCTGGAGATAGAGTTGCCATTGTGACATTATCACGTGCCCTATCAGCTGCCTCCGTATGAGAGTTTCCGTCTTCTTGATTTTTCAATCGTGTCCCATTTTGCACGCCTAAGTTTTCGTTGGCATGCGTTTGGGATTTTGTTTCATCGTGAGCTATCGCGTCGACACTCGTCTCATGCTCAGTGAATGTTTGTAGCAGTGAGGGAGCCCCGCTGGTAGTGTAGTCATCAGTGTTCCTTGAATCATCTGAAATAACAGCCGTTTGTTTTCCAGACGAGGTATTGTCTGGCTGCGATAAAGAGTTTGTGGCTGTACTGTTGTTGTTTTGTTCAGGATTTGTAACATTTTCAGTTAGGGTATCACCTGAAGCTATATGCTCTGAGTCAGGAGTATTCTCAGTTTTTATTATTATTCGTGAAACATTCACATATTCAAATACCGGCTCTGTACTCGGACCCAGAGTTATGTCTGTTCTATCGTCTACATTTTCTTCTGTTTGATTTGAAAATGTTCCATCTTCAGACGTCACAGTTGCTAACGTTTCGTTTGTTACACCTTCTATCAAAGCAGTACTTGTTGTATTTATCTGCTGCGTGGTTTTATTCATAGCTGCATCTCCCGTTTCTTTGTTAGCTGTGGGATAGTCTGTGTGTCCGCTGTTCAACGGCATGATTGCGGCCCTCTTCGTGATTCGTGCTCTAAAAGATTCCAAGACGACAGGGGTTTCACTGGACGACTCAAACAGCACATTCGCCGATGATGACGTCGACGAAACCTGTGCAGTTGCACTGAGCTTGGCAGCCTCATACTCGGCCGTCAGAGGAGACTTTTTCTGGTCTACGGATTCGAGATGTCCTTTTGACTTCTCGAGAGCTGTTTTGAATTCCACTGAGGATATATCCGGCAAATAGATAATGGGAGTCACCATGTTGTGCTTGTTGGTGTTAGTGTTGATGTTGGCGTTGGTGTTGGTGTTGGAGATTTTTGTCGTGCTCGCCTTTTGCGTGTTTCCCTGTGTGTTGTTCTGATCTTTATAGCTGTTCTGAACTTGTTTTGTGTTGACTGTCATCGTTGGGTGGGTAAAAATACCAGTACTGTTGGTCATATAAGTTGCTGTGTCGTTCATTGTTTTCCGAAAACTGATCTTGTCTGTAGGACTGATGGAGCCCAGCGTATTTCCAGTCCTATTCTGGGCACGACCATTGTAGTGAGTGCCCATACTGTCTGGCGCATCAGGAGGCTGACTTTCCACGTTAGATGATGAAGAATAATTTGAAATATCTCCATCTGCCATTACTTGTACCAAACCTCTATGTCCGCTAGATGCTGTGTCATGTACATTTGTTCCGTTATCACGGGTCAGCGTAATGTCTTTTTTAAGGGACATTTTCGACATAAATGGTGTTGGCGACTTCTCCACTGTCCCGTTCCCTTTCTGTGTACTATTGTTGTCCACCGGGGGATGCCATGGGGTAATATCTGCACCGTAATTGGATACTTCTAGATCTGATGACCTGATTGGGCTACTCAAATCATTAGTTGCTTCTTCCCCTGTCTTCATGCCGATGGCTGTTTTGTTTGCGCCATGTGTTTGAGACACATTCTTCTCTGATGCTTTGTCGTCACCGGTGAGAGAAAAATGTGATAGAAGCTCTTTGAGCTCCTCTTCGACTATCGGGGCAGAAGGACCCGAGAGTCCCGCCGATGCATCAAGAACCGCGGTATTCTGTTCAGAATCATCCACTTCCTCTGAAGGTGAAGTGCTTCCTTTCTCCTTAACAGAAGTGGATCTTTTATGTGGAGTTATCGGAGGACGCCAGGCTAGGTCTGGTATCTTTGACATCAAATCCTCTGTACTTCCTAGTTTGGAGGTCTTTTGTTTCTCAAGGCGTGTCGTTGTTTTGTTTCCCGGGAACAGGTCGTCATCTTTAGAGGCAGATATTGGCACAGGCTCGGCGTCAACTTGGCTATGTACTTGCTCATTGTTGTTAACGCCAGTGGATCTAGTCTCATTTATCATTACTGGATTTCCTTTTGCGTCAATGTTTGGAATCGTTCCTTCTAATGTTTGTATTATTTCATCATGTGACGTCATCTGACGAGATTCTTTTTCTCTGTCTGATTTCATTTCCTTCGGCTTCTGGACAGGAAAGGGATATTGATGATACGGCCTGCCGACTCTGGATTCGGACCCTTCTTGTGAAAGGGGTCGGCGTCGACTAGGGTAAGTATTGCGTGCGTTATCTAGAGCCTTATCTTGTGCTTGGCTGAAAACTGAATACGGTAAAACACTTCGAACAAGTTGTGGTTGGCTGATTATTTCACCTAATAACCTGTCAAGCAGACTGGGGGACGCCTGTGCTGATCTCCTTGTGTTCCCAAACCGTGCGTGTCTTACAAAGGAAGGAGAACTTCTAGGTATCAACGCCGGGCGATACCAGCCGTGCAGGGACCGAGCTCGCGGCTTATACCAGCTTGTGATGGGGCCGCCTCTTAGTTGTCGCCGCCGGTGACGATTTGGTAAAAAAAGACGAGGACGGATCGAATCTCTGTTGTTTCTGGTCGACAAAATGTTGTCGAATTTTCTGTTCTCCGGCTCACGTACTTTTAGTGGCGTCTGCTTAGCCGTTGTGTCTTGTTGGTGAGGATGGTAGAAAAAACGGTTTTGAGATCTTGGTCGTGGAGCTCCGTGTTGGACGTTGTACGTGGGCATGTTGTATGGCTGCATGTTCTCCCAGTGGAACTGCGGGGGGCGGTAGTAGTCAAACAAACTCTGGTAGCCCCAGGGTGTGGCTTCTCGCGTTCCCACGTACCTCCTTGCCGTCTGCTCGTTTTGAAAGGGATGAAGGGGACGCCACTGACGTTTGAGAACAGAGTTGTTGTTATGGATGTGCCGTGAATGCTGCTGGTTCTGAAACGATTCCGTTCCTTTCTGTTCCTCGCTGTAAGATACATCAACTTTTGGGGCTTCCAGTTTATATATAGCATTGGTAGCATCATCTACGCCTCCGATTTTTCTCACTATTCTCTCATCCCCATCACCCTCGTCCGCAGATTTCAAATTTACCCTTGAATTCGATGTCAATGAGAGGTTTGTTTTTGTATCTTCAATGAAGGTGGGGCTGTTTTTCACCAATTTATACTCGGACATCCTACCTGTCTGGTCAGGAGTCACAGTTTTCTTTTGATCATCTTTTTCCAACTCTTGCTCGGTTGCTGAAGGTCGAGAGGAGAGAGCTATAGAGTTCCGCGTCGTAGACAAGAGGTCATTGGAGTCTTGCTCAACTTTGATGTCAGTGGGGTTGTCAACGTTGGCGTCATCTGCTGGAAAGTTGGAGGATTCATTTTTTAAATGGGAAATGGTGTAAAAATTATGGTAAATGGGTGTTAAAATACAGGTAAATGAGCGAGTAATAAGTATTAAAACCCTTATAGATAAGAGGTGAGTGTCAAAATCCCGGTATATTACAAAAATTATGAGTTTCCCATGTGAGGATTTCTGAAGAACGGTGGTTATTAGTAGGTAGCTGTATAGGCCTATAATGAAACAATGGTAACTGAATGTAGCAGAAAATGTGTAGATAGGCAAATCAGTAAATATAGACAAAACAGTTGGGAGAAAGTCAGATGACTACGATCAGTATACATTGTACCAACCTTTCATCAATCTAGGGAGAATTGGTGGTGAGCTCATTTACAGGTGAGGTGTTCAGCACTCAAACTTATCACGCCTGAGTGCCTTTCTTTTTTCTTTTTCTTTTTTTCGTAAGAATTTTACGGCACTTGCAACACAATGAGTTAATATAATAGGTGCCAAAGAATAGATGTGTTTCAAGAGAGTAACATACAGAAGAAGAAAAAAAAGGAGCGAGGAGAGATAAGGACGAGAGATATTTGATAGGAAAGAAGGAGCAAACCACACCAGAGCACCCGCCAACCACCCACGTGCCTGGTTTGATTCCAATGTAGCTGGCTTGTGGTCGGTAAAGGACGTATTTATTTACTTCTTTTTCATATAACTGATCTTAGGGCAGCCAGAGTCTGTGAAAATGGTGAAATAGTATAGGTTTAACGCCCTTAACAACACTATTAGGTTATTTAAGGGGCGGGACCCCCTAGTTTAACGTCCGTCTCCGATAGGACCGAGCCAAGTGGGAAGTTCGTGTAAAGTGCCTTTCCCAAGGACACAATGTCGGACCGAGCTGAGGCTCGAACACCCGAACTCGCAACCAGAGTCTGTACCCTACCCTTTTCACAAAAGAGTCCCCCCCCCCCCCCCCCAAGAAAAAGCTCTAAGCTCAAAGGCACAAAGCACCCTTTTCTTTTGTTTTGATATCATGTTTTGTTTTCTTTCAATGTATACTTCATTTTTCTGGTTTGATTTTGCTCCTTACTACTGTGATTTCACTCCATGGTGAAAAATATTATTGAATGTGACAGCACAGGTTTGTCGTCGGCAAGCAGCGCACCATTTCTTGAGCCTGAAAGCATTTATTTTCAGGGGAAAAAAACTTGTCTCATTTTTTAAAAACTGTACCTTTTGCTTATTTGTTTGTTGATTTGTTTGTTTCTCTTTTTTTTTCTTTTTTTTTAAAGTTTGAATTTGAATTTCGACAAAGTTATTTCTCGAACACATGCAGCAGACTTAGAAAGTGCATCAAAAGAAAATTACATCTTTTTAAAAATCGTGTGCATAATTCATGAGAACAGCTGGCTGATGATTTGCTCCGTCTGCCCCCGCCCAACCCTCCCCCCCCCCCCCCCCACCCCCAACAGATTAATTAAAGAACTCAGAAAAGTTATTGGAATAAGAGATGAACGTGGGTAACGTGCAATCATGGACCAACGATAACTTTAAGTTATAAAGGCGTCGAGATGGCAATTTTAGATCCCCCCCCCCCCCCTCCGAAAAAATTGTTTTTAAAAAAATAATGATAATAATATAATAATAATAATAATAATAATAATAATAATAATAATAATAATAATAATAATAATAATAATAATAATAATAATAATAATAATAATAGATCTACATGTATATATATATTTTTTTTTACAATTTTAAATACACGATTTCTTCAACACCTGGCCCCATCAGGTGAAACAGTTTACAAAGAGCTTTACTTTCTTTTGTTCATTCAGTCGTCAATGGGTGCTAGAAGGCAGGCGGGCCGCCTGAGGCGGTGCCAGGCAAGCGATAGAGATTGACAACAGGAACGATGGCGTGTGCCTGTCAGGCTTCAGCACTGCATGTTTCGGACGGGTAGTTTGGAATGAATTGACCAGAAAATTGAGATATTGTGGAGTCGAATGAGCCCTCAGTAGAAAGGGTCTTTGGATGATATCGGAAAAAAAAGTGTAATCCTTTCTTTTTTATGCGGTGGGGAGTGGGGAGTGGGGGGGGGGGGGGGAGACACCAGCAAAACTATCCAGCGATAGACTGAATGGTGGACTTACTGGGAAAAGGGGTGGTGGAGTAGGGGGAGATAATTGATTTACGTACATGTAACTCGGTGGCTTAGTTTAGGAAAGCTTTTTGTCATATTTTGAAGGTAAAAATGTTACTTGCTACCTTCCTAAGTACACCAGACAGTGGTTTGCTTTCTGCGTTTCCATTTGTCGTCATGTATAAATCTTAACATTAATAACAGAACAGACATGACAAAAGTGACGATGTGTAAAAACCTTCTTTTCTCTTGAAGAGTGAACACAAACAATTATGTTCACAGTTTATTTGTTGTTGGGTTTTGTTTTATTTTTTTTGGTTCTGTTTGTTTGTTTGTTTTTGTATGGTATGTGGGTTTTTTCTATCAAAAGACTTTTTTTTAAAGTATAATATCATGCGTGTGAACATTTTGTGGCTTTCAGGTTTCACTGAATTTTGCAAAGATGCCTCCGTGATATTTCACCATGATTGACAAAAACTAATTTTCACTTTAATTTAAAGCCCAAATGTTTCCCACCCAACCAACTCACCTCCTCCTTCTCCTTCTCCCAGAAAATGTAATCCCTCTGATGATGTCATGACCAATTCCGAAGGTGTCTCATCTTGTCCCGAGGACGTCTTACTCTGGCGCTGACTGGGCTCTAGTTCTTCTGTTGCACTGACTTGAAAACTTGCGCTCCACGTCATCATTATCGTCAGAATCAACACCAGCGCGAGTAAACTAGGCCCAGATGACAATGAAACCATTTTGGCTTTTCACAATGCACGACAAGCTCGATCTACTGCATGGCGCGTTTTGTCATTTATTGTACGTGTGTATCGTAGGCCTACAACTTAGTTACAATTTAGAGTAAATTTGAACGACTCATAAAATGTCACTGATACTTCCAAGGCTTATAAACTTTTATGAACTGAAACTATTGAAGTTATAGCGTGTAGGCTTACGACCTTTCTTTGGCGTAGGCTTAGTTTTAAGTTTCTCTCTGTTCTCAGTATAGAATTTTTGGTTTGAAAGTAATGGCATTTAGCTAGGACAGTGCACGTTCAAAACGTTTCTACTTCATTCTACGGGTTACACATGCGCTCTCCCACGGTTAAGTGAAATCTCAAAATTTTCAACAGACCCTTTTAAAACATTTTCTTCGAACATGGACGCCTTTTATGCTCGAAATGTCCAGCAAAACCAACATTGTTTGTTCTAGAATTTTTAGACATGACGATCAAACAAGATTAAGAGCGCACAGATGCCCCTGAGCAAACGTTCCTGGGTCAAACATTGGAATCAACTCTTCCCTCTCGTTAAGTCTTGAGAAAATATGAGAGGTTTGAAATTTCTCAAGGACAAAAATTCCGAGTGTGGATGTGAATTTGAGTCACTCGGTTGGTGAAGGTTGCCGTCACCTAGTAGGCCTAAAATATTTCCAGAGTTTGCGAGACGTGAGCGGGTTTTTGTCCCTTTCTTATGTCCAGATACGCACGGCAACGCCACAGGAAGCGAACGTGCTGATATTAGCGGGATACTGCCAGGTCAAGGGATGAACTAGGTCAGCAGACGTCGCCATTTGCCCTCAAGATCAAGATTAAACCCCGGTGTTTGTGGATTTGGGGATGGGCACTATATGGCGCTGCTGGAAAGGGCTAGCTATGAGACAAAAACTAATATAAAAGATTATGTTTAACTATAGAATGTCATAGTCTCTAAGCTATTTTTTCAACATAAGGGGCCGTTCACAAATGACGTCAGCTAAAATTTGGCCAAAAATGACCCCCACCCAACGTCATCTACTGTCATCTTTCCCAGGACCCTTCAGTTGACGTCAACCAAAATGTACATGTATACATTTAGACAGAACCTGTACACGATGCATTTTATATTTACACCTTTGATCTTTATTCTAAATTTAACAAATAAAAACTATTTTTTATTAAAGAATACAACAAAGAAATGCATAAGCTGTCAAGTTTTTAGGCTAAAAAAATAAATGGTCAATTTTAAATGTGTTAATTTTAGGCCAAGAAAATGTGGTCTATAATATTTTTTCTTCCTTTCTTTTCTTCTTTCTTTTCTTTCTTTTTTTTCTTTTCCCCCAACCCTTTAGAGCATCAAGGTTGACGTCAACTTTGTAAGGACCCCCGCCCCCATGTCAACTTTTCACTGAACCCCCCCTCCCCCCCCCCTCCCTCTCTCTCTCTCTCTCTCTCTCTCTCTCTCTCTCTCTCTCTCTCTCTCTCTCTCTCTCTCTTTCTCTCTCTCTCTCTTTCTCGCTCTCTCTCTCTCTCTCTGTCTCTCTCTCTCTCTCCCTCCCTCCCTCCCTCCCTCCCTCTCTCTCTCTCTCTCTCTCTCTCTCTCTCTCTCTCTCTCTCTCTCTCTCTCTCTCTCTCTCTCTCTCTCTGACGTGAACGGTCCCTAACTGAATGAGTGTAGGTCTGAAGACACAAGTTTATAGCGTGCCAGACACTGGTGTGTAAAAACCAAAATAATAACCGTCTTTATTATTGCCATAGGTGTTTTATATTATAATGTTTTATGCATACGAGATACGCACTTAACTGCTTAAAATGATATTGATACATACAGCAATGCAGCTGTTATCACCGGCATTTATTGTTTGGTAACGTCGTTGTCCCCTCTCAACCAATAGCCCAAATAACCGCTGACACAATCGATCCCACAATGTGCGAGCGACAGTGAATTGATCTCGTGGAGACGTCCTCTGTATTTGGAAAACACTGCGATGCCCTTCACACTCTCAAACGATTTTTCCCTCCAGCCACTCGAACTTGGTTTATTTAGTCAAGATGAAGTAATTAGATCTAGATATACCTACCTTTAGTGATTTGAGGTTTAAAAATTTTTTTTTAAAGAAATGTGGCCAATTATTAATGAAAACAGACCAGATGCTTACATCACAATGACATACTAGATCTATATAATTGCTTAGACTGTCTTTCTTTTCTTTTCTTTTTTGTTTTTTGTTTTGGTAAGTGTTTTACGGCGCTCGCAACTGCACAAGGTCATATGAGCGCACGGGACACAACAAACAATTTCAATTGGTAGGACACTTTTAATTTTGCCCGGGTTGTGGCCGAAGCCTACTCTTATTGATTTTGGACAACCAAGGGATCTTTAACATGCACAACTTGCACGCGGGACCTCCGAGATTTTTCGCCCTTGTCCGAGAAGGCTAGCTGTAGATCTTTCATGCTAGATGACCAGGGGTATGGCTGAAAGACAGCAGTGAGAAGGAGCCTAGGAGTAGCAGTAGAAAGACTACAGAAAGAGGAGGGGACAAGGGGGTACAAAATTTTAGAGAAGAAAGTTTTCCCGTCGCCACCCGGATTCGTTCGAACCCGCGACCTTTGAATGAGAGGCGAACACCTTAACCTCTTGGCCACGAGACAGCGAAGCCCCCAACCATTACACCACGGACGATGGAGAGAGAGAGGGGGGGATGAGGAGAAGAGAGAGAGAGAGAGAGAGAGAGAGCGAGAGAGAGAGAGAAAGAGAGAGTGAGAGAGAGAGAGACTTGAAACAGACAGACAGATAGACAGACAGACAGACAGACATAGGCGAGGGGGG
>NW_004798004.1:209027-233111 GCF_000002075.1 Aplysia californica | reverse complement strand
TATAATATTATTTTTGTTGTTTATTGAAAGCAGTGAGTGGATCGGATTTCCTTTTTCTTCTTTTTTTGGGGGTAGAAGGGTAAGGGTTAGACAATCTCCTCCCTCTTCTGGCGTAACTCAATCTTCGCCATCCTAGCCAATGCTGTGGTTGAAGTTGCAGTGAAAGCCTGAGCGGCGAGGTTTCCTCACGTTCAAAATACTAAACAAATTGGGCTTTTTTTTTCTCTTGAAAAGAATAGATGGATTTGCCACGGCTGGTACGTTCCGCCACCTTAATCCGATTATGTCATTAGTGAAGAGATTTCGACCCCTTCTTTGGGGCTGATAAACGTTGTAAATTTTCTGTACCCAGCCCTTGTCATAATGCACATGTATTGGGAAATCCACAATATTTCAAGCAATACCAAAGATCGCATAATGTCTGGCTTGGGCACAGCATTGTAAGAGTGGCTATTCATGCTTGATGTGTCTACGTGGGTGCAGGGGCGTGTCATCAGTTGGGAGAAAAGTGCCGTGTAAGCACAAAAGAAATCAACCCTCCAGCCCCGCTCCTTAGTTTTTACATAATTACACATTTTGTATCTTAGCTGGGTACCCCGTTCGATGAACGGACTCAAAAGAATCGACCACGAAGTCATTGTGGAATCAGTGCGCACTGCTTGTGAGCGGAAGCATCACTTATTGTAAATACAATGGCGTCTTAGAAGACGGACTTAACAAAACTAACGGGAAAAAAAGAAAATTAAACAACAGTGACTTTAGATCCTTATTATAACTGTGCACCCTTCATATGATTCTGACACCATTAATTTTTTGAAATTCGAAAGTTAAGCGGTTCGGAAGTTTTAGACGACCAAAGAGATGTACTTTCAGAAATAATATTATATTAGCTATAACTATATAGATAGATGACACCATGTACGACAGTCACCTGTCTAAGATGACCATTTTAAACCTCGAGAGTTGGTGGCCGGCCGAGGCAGTTTCAATTGTGCGTGTACTTTGTTTCTATAAATGAATGCCTACGTTTAATGTGACTGTAGTTTTGCTTAGTAAGAGATTTTGTCCTTCCACTCACACAGATGTTGTTCAATGTATACACACATGTGCATGGGCGACAGATGCAGGGGTCTGGCCCCGATCCTCCACAGCCGTCGGAAATAGCTGCGTGTGTGGCTTAAATTTCATGTTCCAGGCGTGGGTTCATAAATTTAGACCATACCAAATACATCATAATCAGTGGCGTCGCGTGAGTTGCAGACAAGGTGGTGCATAATTGGAAAGTGAGCAAATGGGCAATAGGCTTAACTTAGTAGCTACTATTAAGATTTCTAGAGAAAGTCAATTAGAGTCTGCAGGAAATCCCGTAATCTACATATATCGATATGTACAACTGTTTCTAGATGAAACCGCATACAAGCTGCCATAAAGTGAAACAATACTAACAACTCACTATGCTCACAATCTGAGAAGATTTAAAGATTTCTAGTTACTTCGTGCAGCACCAGGACTTGCTACACAATAGAGGGAGACAACAGTTTCGATACCCGTTCTTCATTGAGTTACCGTAGACTCTACTAGTACTAGTGTAGTCTCGCGGAAACTTGGATCAAATTTTTAGCTTGCACCAAATTGGTGCTCCGAAGAGCAGTTTTATGCACCTTTCTTCTGGTGTGGGAAGAACGATGCCTAGATTTCTCTACAGTGACAAAAATAACGTTAGTGCAAAGATTTTGCTTGCTCCCAGCACACACTACCGCAAGCGGTGCGACGAGCATAAACTATCCTCGCCGTCTGTCTCTTTACTGGCGCAGCCAGCAGATGACGGATCGCAAGGATGTAGTAGGCCTTGTAGACCAAGAGCACTGACTGGTTTAGAACAATTTGAAAAAAGGGGTGGGGTGAAGGCCTGGGTTAGGTGGGGCGCTTGCACTAATTGCACCAATGGCGCCCCGCCACTGACATAATACCAGTACTTATATTATTATTTAATCCATCGGCCTGGGGCAGAATGAATATTTTAAAAATCTTTTTTCTTTTCATTTTCAAAGACATAATAATAATATCATATTTGACTTCAGACTCGTAATAGGGTCATTTTCATGTGGTTATAATAAGCACCATGCCGTTTTTTGTGTGTGTGTTTTAGTAGAGGTTTTACGGCGCTCGCAACTGCATAAAGTCATATGAGCGCCAGAAGATTAGAGGTGTTACAAGAGAGTAACAAACATAAAAAAGAAGGAGGGAAGATAAGGACGATAGATGTTTGATAGGAAAGAAGAAGCAAACCACACCAGAGCACCCGCCAACCAACCACTCCATGCCGGTTTGATGTTAAATAAAAATGCTATACATTGTATTGAGATTTTTAAAAATCTTTGCCACTATTGTGTGTGTGTGTGTGTGTGTGTGTGTGTGTGTGTGTGTGTGTGTGTGTGTGTGTGTGTGTGTGTGTGTGTGTGTGTGTGTGTGTGTGTGTTGAAACGCCGAACCAATGTGTCAGCATCTGGACAATGAAAATAGGATCGTATCTCATTTCAACTTAACCAGACAAATTTATCGACGATATAATTACATGTATTATATCCCCTCCCACGTGGGATACTCGCTGATAAAAACAATCAGGAAAAGACAAATGCAGTTTTTGGGACACCTGAATAGACATAAAAGTCTTGAACATCTAGCTCTCACTGGCAACTGGCAAAATTGAAGGCAAACGAGGCTGGCGTAGGCCCTGAGCAATCTCTTATATTAAGAGAACCTAAACAGGTGGGTAACGGGGAAAGATCACGCAACGAAACTTTTTAAAGAGAACCCGAGTAAATGAATGAATGGAGAACTGCTGTGATCGCCGATGTCTGCCACAGATCTTGCACTTGATGTTTATACCCTCAGGCGTGATTGCTGCGTGTATGATTTTGTTGGGGGTTTTCTAAGTTTTAGATCTAGTAACGTTTTACGGCGCTCGCAACTGCATAAAGTCACATGAGTGTCAAGTGGTGGATGTCAACAGACAAGTCCAAACAGGGAATCAGGCTTATTCTGCTCACCTCTCTATCCTCAACAGCACAAAGTCTGCTCCGACTATCAAGACACCCCGGAAATAGCAGTTCACTAGAGAGTGACAAACATACAAAAGAAGTAGAGGGAAAACAACGATAGTAAGGATGAGGAAGGAAAAAGCAGCAGTTCCCCCTATGTTGTTCCGGCACAGTATGACTAACTAGTATGACCATGACATTGATAAGTAAGCTAATTTACAATTCTTCTGTGCATAAGAGCATGTTAATATCCATCCTTTGGGTATGGTATGGTCTAAAGACAACTTCAATCAGTCGCACTGCCTTGGTTGGAGGGAGGGGGGGGCGTACATTTTTTAATAACCCGGGGCCTAGGCTCCAGGTGTCCATTGGCTCGTGAATATGATTAGGAGGGTCTCTCAAGTGTGCCATGTGGGCAAAAGTGGCCACAATGCAACAGACACAACACCCCAGTCTACCTCTACATGATGTTTTCAATCTCAATAAACTATTTATTCGTCCTCATCCCTTCAAAACTTTCTTACTTTTGCTCTTCGCAAGCCGAGAACATGATGTTCATGCTACATGTAACCTACATGCATGTAGCCTAGGCCTATTAGCTAGATCTATATATTCCTATATGTCGTAGTACACTGTACTTGATGTTGTTTTATTAATCGTTTTACGGCACATGCAACACAATTAGGTGTTACAGTTATAAGTAAGTAAAGTAAAGTTGTCCTCGCATCTGATCCGGACATTGGGATTTTGCTGTTGTGAGACAACTCCCTGGGCATTCGGCATTTTGTGGTAGTTGGTAGAATGGCTAGTTCCTTTCCACGCCGCCTTTACTTCCCCAACTCGAAGTCAAGTCCCCATTACAACTGCTGGGTGAGCAGGAGGAGGGGGGGGGGGATGTCCAGACCGGGACTTTCCTCTTACAAGTAAAGTTATAAAACGAAAAAAAGAGGAGATATAAAATTATAAGAACGACAGAAATTTGATAGGAAAGAATGAGCAAACTACAGCAGAACACCCGCCAACCTCACACAATGTACTTGTTTAGTAAGCCATATTGTAATAATATTATAATGAGTAATGAATAAAGGACAATACAATATCATTTAGATAGGACGTCTACAGAAGTTAGTTTAGCAAACCAGCGTATAGGGTGTAACGGTTAGGCGCCCCCGCTGTGGCACACAATGCACAGGTGAGTTCGATTCCCGCGGAGATGAGGGGGCACTTGATGAATTGAATATCCCTGGCTGCCTTTCTGCGGACACGTTGTATCCCTTTCAGCCCCAGTTGTCCCTGAAAGTGAAAAGCAGGACCAAAGCAGCCCCCCTCCTATATGATATAGATATTGTCCATGGGCCTCAGCCTTTTACATAAACCACATTTGTCTTTCTTTTTAAAAAAAATATTTGATCCGCAGACTACCGGTGTTCAAATTATTGGTAGCAGGTGGTGGCTGCTCGTTGCTTTCCTTTCTGTGGTGTACCCGTGAGTGTCGCTTACTCATCCTAATTACATGTACTAATCTTAATATTATATATTCAATTTCGAAGTAAAATGGGGCCGTCATCATAAACTATATTCACCATTATTATAAATGTACGTAATTATAACCCACAATCAGCCAATCCCCCGGTCAATGTCTAATTTTCAATTTCTAATAACGGTTTGGTTTTAGTTCTTAATCTTTCATCTGGCGGGCCCTGATTTCAGTCCCACATCCCCTCCCCCAATTCACGCAACAAACAAAAAAAGCATTTCATGAAGTCTAGTGTAGTAGGCCTACATGTACATACAACATGACGTATCAGTATTCTCAAAGGCAACCATGGGTTCATGGGGGACGAAAACTATTTAATACTATTACATGTATGTATTATTCCTGCTCGAAAATAGTTGAGTACATTACATTTTGCACTGTATTATAATTTTAAAAATCATCAATTTGTGCAGTGATACATTATAAGATAGACCATGGCCTACATCATAGAATATATTATTATTATGCAGTATGATACATGATACCGTCACAGGGTAATTCATCTGCACTAGTAATAGTAGTACGGTACATGTAGTTGTGTGGATTTAACCGTCCTCCAAACATAACCACATCACGTACATTTGATATGGTTACATGATGTATTGAAGAAACGGCAGAGTCTTCGATGTAACGTCCTTCTCCAATAGGACTAGCCAAAAGAAAAGAAGGCCATGAAAAATCCCAACAAACTAGCTTAAGGTCAATCGCATCAAGTTGGGGATTCCAACCATGGTCACCTGCACCAGCATATTGATAGTCGGGCTTGCTGCCAACTTTACTGATCTCAGCGCGCCCTCTTGCATCCATTTAGTCCGAGCGCCAAATGAAGAAGCTTGTTTTGTGTCATAAAGTTTTTTTCTTTGGTGATTCTAACTGTGTTTTCATTGCTGATTTCAAATCTAATGGGGGCCAAACGCTAAACTTTGGGCATTTTTGTCTAAAAGTGAAAATTCAAGATGACCGCCATAGAATTTCTAGTGAAAGATGTTGTGAGGGATATCATCCATTTAAAGACATAAAAATGTACAAACTTAATTAAACAGCATGCCGTGTAACAAAAGTAAACCACACTTGATGAAATACACATAAAATATTCGATGAAATGGAAACTAAAAAGAAAAAAAAACAAGATGGCCGACATCTAGCTTTCACAAATGTGCTGATCCGCAATACACTTGAAACTGTCGTATTAAAATCACTTAATTAAATTGTTTAACAGGGAGAAAACGCTGGGACTCTCGCCAGTGTCTGTTGCTAGTTCTCACGTAAAGAGTGACTGAATGGCGTCTGAAGACAGTTCATGTATCCTCACAGTCATTTATGGGGGGGGGGGGGGGGGCAATGACTGTCATTGGTACACGTTGTAGACGTTTTAGTGCAGGTTTATTGTGCTGTGCTGCATCTAGTTTTACAGCTGCAGCTGCTGCTGACCAGATAGAGAACTTCATCAAAAGCATTTACCACCTCGGCTGCCATACACACTCAATTGGATCCAGCTCAGGAGGAGATGGCTGCCCTGCCGCTTGCCACAGCACAGCCTGAAAGTGGGCTCGTTTGATGTGGGCCTGAAAACTTGCCATCGTCGGAGGAAGGCTACTCAGATTCGGGGGAATGTGTCTCTTTCTAGCAATCCTCTTGTAGAGATGATGGGCCATGATAGCGAGAACATCGGTGTCAACAGAAATGTCCCTCTGTCTTAATGGCAATTCGTTGATGACATCAGCTGCTTCACGATACAGAGTGTCTTGTTGAAGTTCAGACCCCATGTGTATAGGGAGTGGATCTGGTTCAGTGATGACAACATCTGTTCCTGGTGGAGGCTGCATGCTACAAAGACAAAGCACAATCATTTGTACCAGTTGTTCCTTGTTGGTTGTGACTTTCACTACTTTCAGCTTGGCACTTTGCTATGGCAAAGGCGACTCTTCAATCAGGTTGTACACACGACTTGCCCCCTTCTAGCGGGCGTTTGTACAGCAAGACTTTGTGCTCAGTCTGAAGTATGTGTCGAAGACCCCATGTGCCACTGGTGCTGATTGAACTCATGGCAAAATGGTGGCAACTACGGTAGTGATGAAAGCCGAGATTTGTCTTACCCGTCAACCAGCTTGATTTGATCAGACGTGGGTCCTTTCTTTGACAGAAAAAGCACTTCATGTGTAAGAGAGAGAGAGAGAGAGAGAGAGAGAGAGAGAGAGAGAGAGAGAGAGAGAGAGAGAGAGAGAGAGAGAGAG
Organism: Aplysia californica; assembly: GCF_000002075.1. Lineage (NCBI taxonomy): Eukaryota > Metazoa > Mollusca > Gastropoda > Aplysiida > Aplysiidae > Aplysia > Aplysia californica. Next base: position 226,299 of record NW_004798004.1, on the reverse strand, counting down.
AGAGAGAGAGAGAGAGAGAGAGAGAGAGAGAGAGACGCATAAGAATGTGTATAAGAGTCAGTGAGTGTGCATGTTTATGTGGCACGAACCAGTCTTATCACATCATGTCCTCGTGGTGACGTAGCGTTCTTTGCTTCTACCGAGCGATAGACTTACGTGCATACATACTGACCAAGAACGTATGGATGACGGAACGCTCCAGTCGTTACAAGCGATTAGATCTAGATCTAGATCAAGGGCGTGACTGTTAAAAAAAAAAAAATCAAAATGTGCCATGCATCCCCCCTCCCACCTTTAAATATCTCCATCTCTCTTTCTACTTCGAAAAAATCATTTAGAATTCTTAAAAGCACACCCTTGCTTTAAAAAATAACCCAGGAAACACGGTGCATGTATTCGTGGATATCTGGTAGGCCTATTGCAGATAGTTCTCAATTTCTTAACATTCCAATAGTAGGCTACTACATTGTAGTGAATTCTACGCGTACATCATTGTTCATGTTTATTGCTCCAGTGTTGAAGAAAGGAACACTTTTATTTTGTTTTCAGGCCCTAAACACATCGTGCGACCTTCTGTGAGGATACTGTGATTGACGCTCAATTCTGTCAAATTTTGTTTTTAGTAGATTCTAATCTACATACATGTACATGGAGGTGTAATGTGACAGTGACGCGGCATTGTCTGCCAATGTCTCCATGCTTTATATTTGTTAGCGGAGTCACGAGGGGGGGGGGGGGGGGGGGACAGCAGGCGTGCTGTTGTGTACCTTTCGGTGCAGCCTGTGACATCACGGCAAGAGGAGCTGTTAGCGTTAGCACCCCCGCGCGAACCTTGGTCGACTCGTCCATGAGTAGCTCGGCAATCATTCTTGCATGATACGGGTAGAGATGGGCAAAATCCGGATAATTCTCAACGAAGCTTTATACGACTTCAGATTCTTAACTCTTTTTCCTGACCCGTTTGCCGAAGTGGGTGCTCCCATTTGTTGAAGTGATGCTAACCCGTTTGTAGAAGTGGTTCTAACCCATTTGTCGAAGCGGTTCATAACATATTTTTTGCCGAAGAGGTGGACTAACACATTTTCCGGATTTTGCTAAAGCGACTCATTGCCCAGCCCTAGATACGGGTTTGTGTATTTCAACCAGCAGAAAAAAAGTATGCCCATAAGATACAAGTTGGCACCCGACTGATATTGATATGAAGTCTTGAGACCCTACGGAAGCAGGGCTCTCAAACTAATTTGATTCATATAACGTACGGCCCATTACACAGGTACTACATTGTTGTTATGTGACAGATTGAGGAGAATCTGATGTCTGTTCTGCTGACAACGAAAGTACAGTAATAATAAATATACAATGTATATATATATATATATATGTAAGCTCACTTCCGCGAGGTATTTGCTACATAAAGTTCAACACTCCAACGTAATTATCATAATGTACGGTCAGATTTGGAGTGTTGAACTTTAGGAGCTGTCAGTGACAGTCTCACATTCAAAAGGTCACTGAGATAAATCTCGTATTGTTTTTTGTTTTAGTAGATCTAGAGGTTTTACGGCGCTCATATATGAGCACCAGAAGATTAGAGGTGTTACAAGAGAGTAACAAACATAAAAGAGGAGGGGAGATAAGGACGGTAGATGTTTGATAAGAAAGAAGCAAACCACACCAGAGCACCCGCCAACCACCTACTTGCCGAAGCTTGGATGTTATGTTGTAGTAGAGGTTTTACGGCGCTCGCAACTGCATAAGGTCATATGAGCGCCAGAAGATTAGAAGAGATTACAAGAGAGTAACATACTATACACAAAAAAAGAAGGAGGGGAGACTGAGATGTACACTATTGGCACTAAGATACAGTACGCCCCTCTCTCGCCTTGCTGCGCGATTCCCACATTCGACAGCGGCGTCCGCCATGTTTCAGTTGGCGACTTTGCGAGCTGTGTGAAGGAATTCAAGCTAAGGGGATCCACTGGTCAGATCAGTAAAAATTTTGAAAAAATATCAGTTTTCGGATTTTGGAGTATCTTAATAGATATCAATATCAAGGATCCATCTTTAGAAGCCTAATTCCTTAATCAAACTTATAAATAGCCGGAAAATGCATTTAAGAGAGGTAGCAATGTAGGAAAATCTTCACCAAAAATTTTCTCTCTTTGCAGTTTTCCCAGAATTGTTTATCTGACCAGGTTGCAAAACTATATTGAGTAGATCTCAGAAAGTTATTGTCAGAAGTGTTTCACATTTGGACACAATCTTTTATACACATTTCTCTATAACTTTACAGGAGCATTTTTGCTGTTTATGGTAACATTTGGAATTTTAGGCCTGTTTTATTTTACAAAATCTTAAAACATTGGAGACCTGAATGTGGTGCATAGCAAGGACTGCAAGGCTCACAAGTCAGTACAGAAAATTCAAATTTGGCTCTGTAAGGTTGTTCTACCTACCAACAGTAATCGCCATGCCAAATATTAGGCTTCTATCTTGATGAGTGTTGATGATTGACAAAATATAAAATTGGTTTTAAAAATGCTGAATCAATCCTTTATTTTTGATGGCTCGAGATTATTATTGCTAAAATCTTGAATTTTTTGCTTGGTAACCTTTTTTTGTACTATGTCACCCCCTTTGATGCAGAAAAGCAAGCGTTAGACCAAAAAGTATAGCATTTGGGTGTTGACCATAGCTACACCCCCCTAAAGCAAAAGGGCTAAGCATGTTTTCTCTCTCCCTCATACGCGATAGGCGAGGCTTGATCCTTGAAAATTTTTTTTTACATGGGCGCCGTGGCGCACTATCTAGGTTCAGTGGCGGTGGGTGGACCAAAATTTGGGTGGGGTTTAGGTTGCTTCCAGTTCTTTATCACCAAATAGCAAGCTAAAAGAACTAAACAGAGATGATTTTTCTATACTCACGGTGAGCCACTGCATTTAGAGAACCATTCAAACGAGATGAGTTACCTTTGTTTTCCATCTCTTTGTTCTTAGTTTAATTTTTGTTGATGGTGGGGACGAAGCTGATTCACCTCCAAATTTCCTCTAATTAATTTTCATGTGATGAAAAAGTTGCCTTAAAAGTAGTTCGGCCTCATGTATAACTGTTAAATCGAAGCGGCACAAACAAAAACAAGCACACACAGCACTTCAAACATAATTACTTCTATGAGCTGGATTGGGCCGAGTAGTTGAGAAAGTTGAACGCACCTGACAACGAACCAATGAGCGCAATAGGTAGGCTATATGTATCACTGGGGGAAAGTGTGTCGTAAATCCTGTTATAACGAGAGGGAGAGGACCGGAGCAAAATGTCCGTTAGCAGGATTCTCGCTATAAAGGGATCCAGTAATAAATTCAAGGGAAACTAAAGAAGGCCAAATCTATGATTTTGCGGTTCTGTTTATTTCCTTTTGATATCTCCCCTGATGAAGATTTGGTTTCAACATGACCTTTAGGTCTTACTTGATCAAAAATCGAATCAGGTTCCTTTCTCTAGTGCTAGATCTAGCGATGTTGACTGACAGCTCAGCGTTGGCGATCAGAAAAAAAAGGCTCTCGGCTAACTCGCCCGCCGTGTTTTCCCCCCACCCCACCACACCCTGTGGTGCATTCCGTCACTCATCATTCGCTCCACCCACCACATTGCTGTGACCTCTCTATCCTCGCATCGGAGAAGTGAGAGGCATGGTAGGCCTTGATAATCTAAACTAGGCTTACACTGGCCTATCACGTGATGCGTTCTGCTTGTCTGCGCATGCCACACGCTCCCTACTCTCGCACCGGCCTTCATTGTTGACACACATTGGCTCTCCCATTCTTTGTTTCGCTAGATCACCAACAAGTTTCTCAACTGGCGAAGTTTTTTAATCATGTATAATTGGCCTATGCACTGTGCACAGCAGCAGCAATATTCCGCTATAACAGACTCGCATATTTGATCGCGCTATAGCTATAGCAGTATTTTATTTACAAACGTAAAGAAGAGAAAAAAAAACAGGGTTTTAGAATAATGTCTTTATAACAGACTTTTCGTTTTTTCCGAACTCATTATAAGTGGACTCCACTGTAAAAATAACTCGGATTCAAAAAGCACCAGTGAGCTCGGATTCAACGAGGTCGCTTCCACTCCAGGCTTCACTCATTTTTCCCACAGAACGAACTTTATCTATTCCCGGAAACCATCCATTGCACCTGCACCGTGAGCCATTATTCACTTAGCCGACTGCATGCGACCAATCCGCGGCCTTTTTCATTCCAATACACGCACATGTCTACTCTGACGTGTGTCGGGGTCGGATGGGTGGCCTGCACACGTGTGACTGTGTATGTGGGGGGGGGGGGGGGGGGGGCACTAGCTGTTCAGGCTTTTGTCGCAGATACCAATGCGTTTGCCTTTTTTCCCCCTTGGCAACTGATCATTTTTACAATGATTTAGCTAGTTTTGACGTAGAACTACGTAATGAATTGTGCGCTGGTCTATGGAATTCTAAAGTTGCCGTATGCTAGGCTCTACACAGCAACACAACTGTTTGGTAAACAATCGAGATGACACATGTGTGTGCATTTGAATGAATCAGTCTTTTTTTTTTTTACACGGCTCATATTAATATTAAGTTATTTCAGGTAGGCCTACTACTTGTGACTTCTCTTTATACATTACTTGCTCAGTGCCTGTAATTATCTACACAAAACCTTGTGTTTGCTATAACGAACACTCGGATTCAACGAGATTTTAGGTCAGGCCCGGCGACCTCGTTGAATCCGAGTTTCACTGTATAACAGACACTATGGGCACTGGAATGCAAATGCCATTAGTCTACAGAATTAGTCTTGTACAGATTGCAAGGACACTGCTGACAAACCCCCCCATGACACAAACAAACAATAAGAGAATGACAGACAGGAAAAGAAATTGGAAGTGAACAGATATATTCATTTTACACCGTAAGGTTTTACAAGCCCAATCATCAGCAACTTACTAAGAATCTACAAAGGGAAAAAAAAAACAGCACAAATTTAAGTTAACGCACCCAATTTTTATTTTCATCAGATTCAAATTTTCTGATTTTAAAAAATAAATAAAAAATGAATGCACAATGTCATCATGGGAGTATTGGAATTGGAGTGACAAAGACTGCTGTCATCACAAAGGTCCATAGTTCCTGGCGTCATTGAGCTGGACCTGTGAACAGATCAGATACAAAACTGAGAACAGAATAACAGTCCCCTCCCTCGCCAGTTTGTTCAACATATAATATCACTATAATCTGATATGATTATAATGATATAAATCAACGAGGAATATCTGTGTCTCAGAATAGACATTCTTCATAATGACTCAGTAAGAGAGAGTTCAGTTTTTCTTCATAGACACAGTGAGTAAAGTAAAATACACAAAGAAATGGCCACATCCCCTTGGCTTAGCCGTTCAGGAAAATAGAAATGTTTGAACTAGCATGGGCGTGCGCATATTTTGTGAACCCAAACAAAAAGCAAGACCATACTATACACCCAACCCATGCCCAACCATCCTGTAAAAATCTGGTCATGGGAGAACTAGAAATTTTATTTACATCAAAACTGTAAGTTCTTTTTCTTTCAAAATCTTTATTTGACAGTTTATAGATCAGGGATAAAAAATGGCTGCTGACCAAAAAAGCCTGAAATTTGAAAAGTCCATAACATCTTAGGACGAGTCTGACGGTAACTGCTTTGTTCAGAGAAAACTTTTTCCACGTGTAGGCCTACTGTCCAGCAGCCGATCCAATATGCCCTCTTTTGAACTTTGTCTTTAACTGTATTTTTTGTCAGTAAGTTCCGCTCACAGTAAGCAACTGGAAAATGTTCAATAGCCTGACGGAAAAAATATCCATGATGTATCTTCAGGATTTATCTCATTGTCATCTTCAAACATTACAAAATATAAAGAAAAAAAACACTTCAATTTCCAAGTTAACAACTTAAGTTTGTTTTTCCTTAGCCCAGAATTAAAGATTCAACAAACAGTAAAAGAATAATTTGCACTGGTTACAATTAAACAGAGCTGTGATCACTATCCAGATTCATCAGAAAAAAGTGGAACGGATGATGATGTATTCATTGATATTCTCATGTGGTAGAATCATTTCCTTCATCATTTGAATCTGGGAGGTATATCAATAAAAAGGGCCACTAAGATTTAAGCAATGGTATTCTAATGTTAGAATCTCTTACCAATATTCAGTCTAAATTCCACGAAGACACCAGGAGCCAAAGTCAGTTCCTACCTGGAAAACAAAAATACAACAAATCAAACATCCAAGGTTAAAATCTAAAGACCATAATGGTGCAGAACAGAAACAATGCTACGGGGGTGGGTGGGCGGGCCCAAAAAAAGACACAAAAGCGCACAGTAACCAAATCTTTAAGTCAAGACTGTACCTTACTAAATACAGCTTATGGCAATTTATGGGAAAGACCACAAGTAGCAGAAAACCATGTGTTCACCTTACAGATATTAACTTATGTGTCTGAATACAACATTTCATAGACCTAAGGTAAAGACAGTTTGATCTAGTGTCCTTAGTATTTATCATAAAATATGTATGTTGCGCTGGAAACAGGTGACAAAACCTAAACTTACGGAACTTGGAAAACAGATTCATCAGAATTTAGTGGAACGGATGATGATTTATTCATTGAATCTCATGTGGTAGAATCATATAATTCATCATGTGAATCTGCAAGTTATATCATTCAGGGTAAAAATTTAGAACTTTAAAAATAAAAAAATGATTACCTGTCAATGGCAAACGCCAAGTATCCTGTATGAGACCAGATGTTGATATCATACTGCCGTGGACTTTTCTTTCCTTTACACCACCCTAAACAAAAGACAAAAGCAAGCCATGCCAGAAATCAAATTTCCATTTTATTCTAAAAGCATTCAATATAGGATCAAAAATACTCTCATAACAAGTCCAGAAATTTTTACTGCAGGCCAAATCAGTATGAACAATCATCACAAAAATCAGAGAGATTCCCATTTGTTTGTTTCATCATCATGTTTGACCAAACAGTTACGATGAGTTTTTTAATTTCATTCAAATTAATCACCAAACCTAATTTCCTATGATCACCGCTATCGTTTCAGAGCACACGTTCCACAGAAGCAGAATAAAAATTTTTTTTTTTTAAAGCATGAGATCTATCATCAAAGGAGCACAGAATGGTTAACACTTAACTCAATTTGTCTAAAACAAAAAATAAATCTAAACCATGAAACCACTATCAATGTATGTAAGATTTAGAAAACCACTATCAATGTATGTAAGATTTAGAAAACAGCAACAAACATTTCAAAACACATTCAACTGAACCAGTGTTGAAATGAAGACGGTGATGAACAAATTAGAATGGGATCTTTAAACCACCCAACCCACCTAGAGCTTTTCATTTACAAAAGACGAAAGATTTTTTTTTACTTTAAAGCAAGTGCATTCACTGCAAATTGAACAATAATGAAAAAATTATTTACATATATTACTCAGCCACATCAGATAGGGGCGAAAATAAATTCAACACAAAAATCTGAAAACTTTCAATCATCATTTGTGGCTCAATGTACGGCGCTAAAGGAAACAAAAAAGTGACAGCTTACCAGTATTCAGAAGTCACGTCACTGAAGTAGGAATTTGACACATCCCTGAAAAATAAGAAAAATTTATAGTGACATCATAATGACAAAAATAGTTGCAAAGTAAACATCTTTCACATTCAATCGAAAACAAAAACTTAAGTTGACCACACAGTGCATCTGCTGAGACCATATCAGATAGGGGCGAAATTAAATTCAGCATATTTTGATCTGAATGTACTAATTCAATCATCACATATGGTTCGAACAGACAAGTTTTCCTGTACTAAACCAGAAATAAAGTATCTGAAAAACTGACGTAATTGGTTTCATTGAATGTAACAAAGGGACATTTTTAAATGCTTAGTGAACAAATGAAACGAAAAAATATACAGAACAAAAATTGACCTGACACGGTCTATGCAACTGATCAACTTTCAATCAGAAGTGCACATATTAAAACATGCATAAAATTTAAAAAGCTAACAATATTTTATTTTATAATACAAAAAAACAAAACCCAAAAAAAGGGAGCGGGGCAAGTAGTTGCCAGAATGCTGTCAAAATCTCACAATGTAACATACCTTACCAGGACAGTGGGATACTAAACTGTGTAAAAAGCTTTGGTCTTACCTAAACATGTTGGCAAGTATACTCAAAAGTAAATTTATTTTTCAGTGGAGCTGACAGTCAACCCATAAAAGGAGAAAAAGGCAGAAATGCAAAACAAAGCACATTGCCAGTTCATTGGGAAAATATAAAACATCCAGCAGTTAAACAGCTGCGGTCAAAACTCCTGAATATCTCAGACATCAAAACTGTCAGTCACATGGATCAGGTGAACTATGCCTTGGATATCATCACAGAAAAAACCCAGGAGTATTGACAGAGTACCATTTCTGGGTACATGTATCAGTAGTGGGTCATTGCATAGATACCACTATCAGAGCAACAAGTTCACATGAATGGGACGGTACAGTGAAGGGTGCAGATTTTTTTTTTAAAGTCTTACCTCAAGATTGAATGATCAACCTGCGCCTGACTGGTGCAAATGACATCATTTACCTATGGATGAAAGAATACATTTCTCAGTGAACTTCAATAGTAACAAAAAATGGGAACATTGTTAGATAGAACAGGGCAGTGTTTTACTTGAATTTTTTTTATCAAATCTTATACTTTTAAAACGACAAGAAAGTATATTTAAAATCCTACCCAAGATTGCCTGAACATCTCAGATAATTCAAAGTGTCAGTCACATAACTCAGGTGAACTATGCCTTGTGTATCATCATAGCAAAAGGTTCAGGAAAACACAAAACATTGTCATCTTGCCTTGAGAGTAAGATTTAGAACAGCTAAATCATCCAAACAGCATACCCCCACCACCCATCTCAGAAAAACAAGGTATACGTTAGCACATAAAAAAAAGCTCTTATAATTGCCCAAAGTTTGGTGACTTTAAAATCTTGAGTGTCCTTGGAAACCGCAAGTTTACATTTTATATGCCTTTCATCAACATTCAGTAAAATCCACACTGAAATCTGTTTTTAAACGGACATTTAGGTGGTGGGGATACAAATTGACCAACAAGTAAAAAGATGCCCTTCCAATTTCATTATTTTGGTGAGCGCGTTATTAATTATTGCCATGATACAACAAATATGCCTAGTTGTACCTGAAAGTTTGATAATACACTGGCTGAAGGACAAGCCAAGTCATAACTTATTAGAAACAAAGCTCACAAGAAAAAGAAAAAATTAGCAATGCTTTCCTCAGAACAGATAAAGAATCATTGATTATCATATGTCCCTATCTTATATATCATCATTGGAAAGCATTTCTGCTGATCAAACATGTCTTGATGGTTAGTAGAATTATTACCCTCAACAGTTGACTGTTGAATTGAATACAATATGGGCTAAATGAACTGCTAATACAAATACTGAATGTCACCTCAGGACTGAAACATTTAAATTAGGAAGAATTCAATAAGATCTTCCCTATTTGTAATACATGTACTTGACATCGATCATTGAGACATATCATATTTTTTTTTACAAACAACAAATATGCCTAGTAGTATCTGAAAATTTGAAAATAAACTGGCTGAAGAAGGACAAGCCAAGTCATAACGTATAAGAAACAAAGCTCACAAGAAAAAGAAAAAAATAGCAATACTTTCCTCAGAACAGATAAAGAATCATTGATTATCATATGTCCCTATCTTATGTATCATCATTGGGAAAGCATTACTGCTGATCAAACGTCTTGATGGTTAGTAGAATTACTACACTCAACAGTTGATTTTAGAATTGAACACAATATGGGCTAAATGAACTGCTAATACAAATATTGAATGTCACCTCCGGACTCCACATTTAAATTAGGAAGACTTAGAATTCAATAAGATCTACCCTATTTGTAATATAGTGGAGTCCACTTATAACGAGTCCTGAAACAATGAGAAGTCTGTTATAAAGACACTATTCTAAAACCCCGTTTTCCCCCCTTCTTTATCTTTGTAAATAAAATACTGCTATAGCGCCATCGGACAAACACAGGAGTCGGTTATAGCGGAATATTGCTGCTGCTGTGCACAGGCCAGTTATATAATATATAAACCTCGCCAGTTGAGAAACGTGGTGATCTAGCGAAACCTAGGAGCTTGCGTCAACTCCTTGACTCCTTGAGCGAAACAAAGAATAGGAGAGCCCACGTTTGCAAACAATGAAGGCCGGAGCGAATGAGTGGGGAGGATGTGGTAAGCGCAGACAAGCAGAACGCATCGTTTGATAGGCCAGCCTAGTCTAGATTATCTAGGCCTACCACAACCCATTTCCTCACTTCTCCGATGCGGGGATAGAGAGGTCACAATGCTGTGACGGATGGAGTGAATGTGTAGAAACGTGTGCAAGCAGACGAAACACATCACGGGGCGTGGTGTGGTGTGGTGGGGGACAACACAGCGGGCGAGTTAGCCCAGAGCGCATTCTTTCTGATCACCAACGCATGCTGTCAACATCGCTAGTGCTAGAGGCTAGAGAAAGAAGCCGGATTCGATTTTTGATCAAGTAAGATCAAGAGGTCATGTTGAATGAACAATGTCATCATCAGGGGAGATAACAAAAAGAAATAAACAGAACACCAAACTCATAGATTAGGCCTACTTTATTATTTCCGTTGAATTTATTACTGGATTCCTTATAACGAGAATCCTAGTATAACGGACATTTCGCACCGGTCCCCTCTCTCTCTCGTTATAACAGGATTCCACTGTACATGTACTTGACATTGATTGATCATTGAGACCTATCATATTTTACAAGAAGATGCATCATTCAAAGTTGCTACTCGCTGATGAGTTATATTTTTACCCCATGTTCATCAGGTCTCATAAACTAATAATTTGTGGTGGATATAAAGTCAAAATTTGTGAAAGGAGATAAAAATGAACAAAAACAGTGCTTTAGAATATCTAAGCTCGAGAAGGGTCCATGAGTAAAATAATACCAAAGTAGAGTTAAAGGTCTTTTAAAACAAAATTTTGTGTCTCAGAGATTTATTCACATCAGTGTTTCAGTGAGAGAGTTCAAAAATATCATCATCGACACAAACAGGTCAGATCAGATCTAACAGATCAGTGTGACAAGTCTCCAGGACCCTTGTAAGACTAGGATTATGATTTATGGGGGGGGGGGGCTGTTTTAAACCATAATTTCATACTTTGCAGTTTTAGATTTAAAATTATCTTGAAAATAATTGATTTGAGACAGGTTTAGCGGCTTTATGTGCGATCTGCAGCAAACAATACTGCTGTTTGATCCCCGAAGCAGTGCATCTGTGTGCAGGAGTAAAAGTAAAAATTTACTGAGTGCCCCCTGTATTCCCCCATAATTTGATGAGGGTTTTAGTGGCCATTATGTGTTCTGCAGGTTCGTGTAGTGCTACAAAAGTGACCAATACTGCTCCCGCCTTTATGAAAGAACACAAACCATCTTGGTCTAGATCTAGTAGTGTAAAGCAGCCATTCCATATCTACTTCTTGATTATGTTCTTTACTTTATTTGCATTCCGTATTTTCAACCAATCGCGATTTTGTGGCATGCCCTCGTTGGGGCAACTTCCGACAGCTGTTGATGCAAATTCGACCCCTGCATGGGGCAAGTTCGACAGTGGGCAGATAGGCCTATCTTCAACAGTATTGGGTCCTGCCTTATTCAACTTATTGTGTCCCATCACCTCTCTCGGGATAATCCGCCGGATGTCCGCCTACAGTTTGAGCTGCATTTCTTATTACATGTTACGATTGGCCGTAATTACACGTACAGGTTTCTGGGCCGTACGGCCTATCGTAACGTGTAATAAGAAATGCGGCTCAAACCGTAGGCGAATGGCCGGCCGGATGAAAAAAAACCCATAGCCGTTGCCTGCAGACCTGTCACTCAATGAAACCTCAAAATCAGGATCTCAGGGAGAACAAAATCAGGATTTGGTGAAAAAAATCGGGATCAACAGCAAATCACCAAGGTGACTGCCAAAGTTGACTTAAAATTTTTCCAAGGGTGTCCATAAATTACTTGGCCTATATGCCCTCTGGGTGTCTTTGTTTGCGTGCGTGTGTGTGTGTGTGCAAGTTATTTTTTTGTAAATCCTGAAGAATCACGCCAAGTTCAAGCACTCCTATTCCAAGTGTCTATACACCCCCCCCCCCCAAGTCCAGACATACATGAACTTACGCTGACCCCATCAACGGATGGTCCTCGACACGCAGCACTCACACGGCGGTGTCATGTCACGGGTTGCGAATGGGCGATTGAAACAATTTTTCTAACGGGTCCGACTAACTTCGCGTTCACAGCAAACACACGGATGAGCAACAGTCGTTCTACTTCTAGGATAACAATGGCGGCAACCGACCAAATGTACCAACAAATCTCTTATCCCTCATAATCATATTGCGTTCAGACTAAAGCAATGACGACGGCCATATGTTGGTCTTGTCAGTGCAGTTACATGTAGTTGTGCAAAGGTTAGAAAGACTGTCGCTCGGAATGTTTGATGTGAACGCGCAGTTACCACACCTCGGACAAGGCTTGTTTGAAAGTAACAGCGGAACTATGAAAATTATCAATTATATTTATGTCCCAAATTGTAACAGTTACCAGGCTACCATCGGAGAATTTTTAGTGCGGGAAAAGATCACACACAACTTGGGCCAAGTCAACTACTAAATGCGGCAACGATATTTCGGGGAATAGTGCTCAGAGTTCCTACTGACAAAAAGTTCAACGGGTGCTTCCTGCGACAAAGCTTTTAGAAAAATCCAGCACAACAGCAGACTGGGACAAACAATCGGGATACACGCGATCGAAATTGGGATGCGCGAGTCTTGAGATCTGGGGGAAAAATCGGAATATAATCCAGACTAAATCGGGATGAGTGGCAGGTGAATTTGACGTCCAGCCATCTGGCCTTGGAAGTTTGCTGAGCCGGGGACAACTGAACTAATTTCAAAATTGACTTTCTGTCTATTGCCACCGAGTAAATTAGAGCTCTTTTGCGTTTGTGGGTAGATCTAGCTTATTGTGCTCGAGTGCTCGGTGTTGTGCGTTCGCCTGTGTGTGTCTTTTCCTGACCCCAGTACCCCGATTTATGTTCCCCGATATAACGTGAATTTCTGCTTGAGTTTGTGTGCGTTTGTGACCTTCTAGGCCTACTTCTAGAATTTCCTGTGTTGGTTCTACACCAAAATGCAGGCTAAGGCTAGCCTAGATCTAGATACGTCTCATTGAAACACGCCAAGTTGGTACCTTAGCTCTGCACTAGATGCTCGTCCAATGAAATTAGTTGAGACAAATTGACCCAACACATTATGTAGCAATGCCAATCGGGCTTTCCCGCGCGGCGAAAATTTGGTCCCCGTTTGCGGGTCGTTTTGCGGACCCGGCCGAAGCGTAGGTGACTAACTTTGTCAACCTCGGTCTGCTCTATTTCCGAACCAATCCGAATGAAACTCGGCAACCAATCAGAAAATAGGGCAAACTAAGGAAGAGGCTAGCCGTACTTAATGACGGCTAGACTGGCAGTCTAGCCGTACTTAAGTAAGGCTAGACTCAGTCTAGCCGTACTTATTCTTAATATGATGGCTAGACTGACCATTTACAAAAAATAGGCCTACTGAATTGTAAATATACATTTTTAGTGTACAGTACCTAAAGTATTTGTATTTGAGACAAAACCAGGTTCCTTAATGACAGTGTATGTATTTTAAACCTCCTGTTTTCTAATGTAAATAGGGCCTAAGATAAGTACGGCTAGACTGTCAGTCTAGCCGTACTTAATATTGATGGCTGAATTGTAAATGAAAATTTTAGTTTGCAATGCCTAAAGTATTTGTATTTCAGACAAAACCAAAAGGTGCCTTACTGACTTGCATGTATTTGAACCTGAATAATAACTAGATCTAGATCTCATGAGACCTGTGTACTTAACAGGATTGAGTCGATTGGGCCAAACCTAGATCTAGATCTAAGTACGGCTAGACTGGCAGTCTAGCCGTACTTGAGTCGATTGGGCCAAACCTAGATCTAGATCTAAGTACGGCTAGACTCTCAGTCAAGCCGTACTTAAGTACGGCTAGCCACTTCGGCAAACTAATGATATGTGGACGAAGTTCGTACACATAAATTAACCAATACTTTTGGTGTCACGATCACTTTCGTATCGGGTACACCGAAAACTATAGGCCTAAGGAGTTTGAATTTCAACGCCGAGATGATAATAGATCTATCCATCCTCTATAGTGTGCTCAAATTTGAACGTTCTGTGTCAAGTAGTTGTTTAGACCCGATCAAATAGGCACGACTACCCCCCTATCCAAAGCGGCTTCGCATGGAGACCGGCCATTTTCCCCTCACTCGCGGAAAATGTATGTGACCTACAAATCCCCGCATGACTATTCCTTGAAATAGGGCAATGGCGGGCCTTCGCATCCAGTTGTTTTTCTCTCTGTTCCCCTATAACATCGCGATGGGGGTATTCCGAGGCGAGGTTATCTCATCTCGGGGTGTTCGCGTCTCAACGGGGAAAAAGAATTTTTAATTGTACGGCATGCTAGATTGAATTAACTTACTCTTACGGTTGGCATGGTCTAAAGTCATCATAAAAAGCTTTGCAATTATTTAGTCACGCTGCCGACATATAGGCTATTCTTGAAGATCCCAAGTTGTGATACGATGCTATAAATAAAATGGACTCATCCCGACACCCCTTTTTCGCAATATCGTAATATGTACACCAAAATTTTAATTATAACAAAATAACTACGAAATGGGTAGTAAATCTGACTGCAGAATTTGGCAGAAATGATTTCTACACCCAAAAACACACGGGTAGCCAAGTTTCTCTCTAACACTCCAATTAGTTACAGAGATATCGTCGATTTTCTTACAGAATCTGTTAACTGCGTGGTCCACTTTTTAGGAGTATTCTCCTATATGTAGGTCATCCATATTTTGCCGACCTTTACAACCCCATAACTTTTTTATTTATGAACCGATTCTTAACTCTAGTCCTGCGGGGTTAAACGGAAGAGGGCTCTTATCGATCAATGACCCACTTACGTTGCCCGCGAGCTGTGCCGCGGTCAGACACCGGTCACGCGAGCGTGCCGCAGCAGGTCAGGGAAATACCATCTTTCACAGCAAGGAAGTGGCTATTCTCACCCCTGGTGAGAATAGAAATACGATCGACCTCTCACCCCGGGTGAGACTTGCCACCGTACTTCTCCCCTCTTTCTCTCTGTCTCTTTCTGAATACTGTCTATCGGTGTGGACGATCAAATTGACCAAAACAAAGTTTAAAAATTATGTTAAAACAAAAGTAAAAATTAATCTGGTTGTCTACAAAGATGCTACGGCTATTTAACTTTTCGAATCGAGCCGAACTACGCGGGTCGCCATTTTGTTTTGCCCGGAAGTTCTCGCGCTACTCCTCTCTCTCTCTCTTCACTGCCCACAGACAAAATTGTACGCTTTTAGTAAGCTACAGTTGTAATGGAACGTTTGTTCACGGCACAGAATTCTACAATTTTTCTGTTATCACAGTGTAGAATTCTGTGGTTTAGGGTGAACGCAAAATTTGTTGGCCTAGAATCTAGATCTAGATCTAGATTTAGATCTAGGCTATAACGGTGAACGCGCACCGGGTGAGAATAGCCAAAAGACTCGCCTGCACTAGATTCTAGATCTAGAGTCTACAGACTTGACACCGCTTCACTCGGTGGCAATTGACAAAAAGGTCAATTGACGCTACCTAATTAAAAATAGAGTCTAGATCTATGTGTGCCTTGCCATGCACTTTGTAATAAATCTTACCTGATTAGAAGGCCATAGATCATCTAGATTCTAGATCTACTGAAAGCTCATCGTGGTGCTGATACCGGCAGACCGCATGGTGCTGATACCGGCAGACCGCATGGTGCTGATACCGGCAGACCGCATGGTGCTGATATCGATATCGTCGTCAGACTGTATGCCGCAAGGTAGTGACAGTGATACCGGCAGCCTGCAGATTCCGCTTCATTTTGCTTCTTGTTGGTGTCATGGTGATACATGGTCATGGTGCATAAAGTGTGAACTCAAAGCATCAAGAAGGCGTGGTCGACCTGTAGTTCCTTTTACATGCATTAGGCCTACTGCAGCAGAGTCCGTCTGACACCACTGCCGGCGTTGGGCGTTGGCGTTCGGTTACTGGCCGACCGCGTGCGTCTACATGGGAAGAAAGAAAGAGAGAGGACTAGGCTAGACTAGAAGGCAAGGAAGAAATTTGGTTTGCAATAATTTCATTGGCACAATTTCCTCCTTCCGGCTTCCGGTAGGCCAAGTGTTTACCTGGTATTTGATCAGCTTTCCCATTTTAAAAGCTTTCAAATACTTTTGGATAGTGTATGTCTCTATAGGTGAATAGCCTATGGGAAGTTTTGTAAATATTCTTATAATATGAAATCACCAGGCTATCATTCTAGGTGGTAGATTCTTCATCCATTCTTTTTTAAAGTTTGATTTTCGATTTTCTTTTTGACCTGCTGATATGAAAATGTCGAAAGTTGAAATTACCATTTGGCAACCAAAAATTTACTGTAAAACTCTGGCAGCTTGCATTGTTGGCTATTGATTGGCCTGTTGGCTTGGCTGGGTCTGTTTTAATCCAGACGCTCACAATAGTATAAAAAAGTGTGGATTTTTATTTTAATATAGATATCTACATGTATTTGTTTTTCTTGAAATTCAACTTTTGCTTGTTTCGGTAGGCGTTTTACTGCACTTCCAATACTATTAGTATTAGATCCAGATCGAGGTGCTACAAGAGTGAATAATTTTAAGTCTCTATTAAGTGACACCTTTATTATATGGACAAAATTGAGAAAACGTTTTATATAAATTAGATCTAGTTCTTCTCAAAGACAGCAGAAAATTTTTAATACTGTGATATATAGATAATATAGCGATTTTGTACTTTTGAAAAATAAAGAAAGCCTGTAAGGATGAACAAATTCATTGTTTCTATGTAAGGCCCTAAGGGCCGTCAAAGTACATTGTGTACTTGTATGCCGCTTGGTCTTGGTCTATATCGAGTTGTTTTGTTGGGGG
>NW_004798004.1:205900-208927 GCF_000002075.1 Aplysia californica | reverse complement strand
GGGGGGGGGGGTTCTAATTACCACGTTGGCAATATAAGATAAAGTTGAGTTTTGTGCGAGTGTCTGTGTGGATACGCGTGCATGCGTGTGTGTGTGTGTGTGTGTGTGTGTGTGTGTGTGTGCGCGCGCGCGCGCGCACGCGAGCGCGCAAACGCGCAAGCACGACTTATGTTTACATAATATGTCACCCGCGCTTCTAAGTTGCACAAGGTAAACACACGCACTTGCTCATTTATCCAATCACTGTTGTCACCGCTGACAACGATTTATTACCTAACAGCCAACTATGTCTCCAGCGTTCAGCAAAGGATGATCCCTTTCCCACGTGGTACTTTCTTTGTAAAACTTTTCTAGTAAAACGGTTTCAAAAGCTGTTAAAAAAGACCCCCCCCCCCCCCCCCCCCCCCCCCCAAAAAAAAACACCAAATTTTTTATTTACAAATAAATAAATAAAGACAAGTCCTGACAATTATGGGGAGAAGGTTCGTGACATATTCTGTTCAACCTGGCCATTGACTGGGTCATGAGGAAAACAACAGAGGATACATCAAGAGGCATAACTTTCTTCTCCACCCTCGAGGATCTTGAGAAATCTTGACTTTGCCGACGACCTTGCACTGCTCTCCCATACCAACCAGCACATGCAGGAAAGAACAAACCGACTCCACAAATACGGACGCCAGATTGGGTTAAGAATAAGCCTGAAGAAGACAGAAGTGATGACACTGAATGTAGGCTCCCCAACGCTGATTAGGGTGAACAACACAGACCTCCCTATAACAGACACATTTACCTACCTAGGCAGCATAATCAAAACTAACAGCGGCACAAAAGAAGACATCATGAACGGACTCGGCAAGGCAAGATCTGTACACAGAAGCATGATCAACATCTAGAAGTCAGGACAATTTAGTATACAAACCAAGTTAAAGCAGTATAACAGCTGTGTACTATCCACACTCCTATATGGAGCTGAATGCTGGAGGATGACTGATCATGACCGTGCCAAGCTATCTTCCTTTCATATAACCAGCTTACGCCAAATCCTCAAAATCGTCTGGCCCGACAAGATCTCCAACGCAGATCTGTTACGCAAATGTAGGCAAGAGGACATGACCACCATTATAAAAAGGAGAAGATGGAGATGGATTGGACATGTTCTGAGAAGAGATCCAGACTCTATTGTGAAGACTGCCCTCCACTGGACACCCGAAGGCCGTCACAAAAGGGGCAGACCCAAAGTAACCTGGAGACGCACAGTAGAGTCTGAAATGAAGTCCTGGAATCATTCGTGGGGAACGCTGTCCAAGATGACCCAAAACAGACAGAGCTGGAGATCCTTTGTTGCTGCCCTAAACGCCAGATGGCGTAATGGGTAGTAAGTAAGTAAGTACATTCGTGACATAGTTTCCCCAAAGACCCAGTTACCAACACGCTCACTGTAATAATAATATAATAATATATAACATTTATAGAGCGCATTTCCAAAAAAAGTAGCTCAATGCGCTTTACATTGGAATACCCATTTTTCAAAAACCTTTCTTACTACTTCCTTTCTTCTCAAGCAATATACATTAATGCACACACACACACACACATACACACACACACACACACACACACACACACACACACACACACACACACACACACACACACACACAGAGACTATTTTCATCCAGACATAGGAAAAGAACAAATATAATGAAAGATAACGTTAAAAGCTTATGAAGGATAGGCCTGTAGGAACAGAAAATGTTTAAGATGTCTTTTGAAGCTATCAAGTGTTCTTATTTGTCTTAGTTTCATGGGTAATCTGTTCCACATAAATGGACCAAGATATGAGAAAGATCTCTCTCCATATGATTTGTATGATTTTACAGGTGTCACAAGTAGGGTGTTATCGTTCGATGATCTTAGGTTTCTCCCTGGTTTATATATACTGATAAGTTCTTGTAGATAAAAAGGAGCAGTTTTATTTACACATTTGAAACACATGACGCAGATTTTAAATATTATTCGTTCTTTTACAGGGAGCCAATGCAGTTCTTTTAATAATGGAGTGACATGGTCTCGTTTTTTAGATCTTGTTATCAGTCTAGCGGCATTGTTTTGAATTACTTGTAAACGATTCAAATATTTGTTGTTCAGACCTGCTAGGAGTGAGTTATATTGGTCTAATCTAGATAGGATAAGAGATGTATGGGCCCTATCGTTAGGATGTTTTGTTTTATGCGACTACATGCACACTTACACAAACATACTTCATAATAATGCATATATCTAGGCTTTCCTCTGAATCGCGGAAATCTTACCTTTGAACTCAACCTACCCCAGCTCGCGGCAGAGACGTCACACGCGTCAGACATGGGAGCCTTCATCTTGTCCTTATCGGCATGGCTGGTACGCTCCCATTTGCATGAACGATCTTGAGATCCCATCCGTTTCCCCTCTAGCTCTAGTGCATGAATCACCGCCCTGCCCTCCACATTTCAGTACAAGCTTGTAGATTTCTTCCTAAGACCGTCGAAACGTCTCAAGAGTCTCGAAAAGTACTCGCACATGTCTATTGGACTGGGCATGTTTTGCCCTTAACGCTCAGACTCAGAGTCCCATGATCGGCGCAGACAGCCTCCGTTCGTTCTCGTGGGTGACATCACTGCCACGAACTATAGTAGTAAATTATATAACTGCTTTGCAGTGGCGGCTCGTGGTTTATAGAACTGACCGGCCATCAATCACATAGACTCTTTCTTCCCCCCCCCCCCAACCCCCTTCCTTCACAACACACTCACACACACACACACACACACACACACACACACACACACACACACACACACACACACACACACACACACACTCACACACACACACACACACATACACAAATACACACACACAAACACATTCTCTTTCTCTCTCTCTCTCTCCCTCTCTCTCTCTCTCTCTCTCTCTCTCTCTCTATCTCTCTCTTTCTGTCTTTGTTTTTTTTGTGTATTGGGATATGGAGGAGGTCGGAGGGGG
>NW_004798004.1:155461-205321 GCF_000002075.1 Aplysia californica | reverse complement strand
CCTCCTCCATGAGCGACTGAGTTTGACACGCCTGCTCTGCGATCGAACACGAAGGAAAAGCTCAACATAATATTTTTACAAATCTGGCCACTTTTTAGCCTCTCATGTATTACCCAACACAGTGTACACTGTGAATTGAATTCATTTGATTCCGTCGTCGGAGCCTGTACCGCAGTCAAATTCCCCTTCATGGAGGGGCAAAAGCTACAATTTTGACACCCTTTTTCTTTCTTTCTTTCTTCCTTTTTTTTTTTTTTGGTTAAGTGTTTTACGGTGCTCGCAACCGCATACCGTCATAACGAGCAATCGGAACACATTATACGAATTTTCAGTTTTTCACAGGAACTAATTTTGAATTTTGCCCGGGTGGAGGCCGAAACCCGCTCCTAACGAGTTTAGGACCACCAATGATCAAACGCAACTTGCACACGGGTCCTCCGAGAATTTTTGCCCTTATCCGGGAAGGCTAGATGTTCGATCTTACCTAGCTCGAGGTGTGTCTGAAAGACAGCAGTAGCCAAGGAGTAGCTAGCTGAAAGGCTGCAGAAAGAGCCAGGAGCCCAGACAAGGGGTGGGGGGCAAGAAGTAGAGACGAAAACAGACGACAGACCATGGTTAAGGAGGGGGAAATTAGGTGAAAGGAGAA
Source organism: Aplysia californica (assembly GCF_000002075.1). NCBI lineage: Eukaryota > Metazoa > Mollusca > Gastropoda > Aplysiida > Aplysiidae > Aplysia > Aplysia californica. Next base: position 204,675 of record NW_004798004.1, on the reverse strand, counting down.
CATTATGAAAATTTTAGACAAGAAAATTTTCCGCCGTCGCTATCGGGTTTCGAAACCGGGGACCTATTAAATGACAGGCAAACACCGTAACACGTGGACCACGAGAGCCCTTATTTTGACACACTTATACCAAATTTGACTCGCAACCTTGAAACACAAATGTGTTTGATTTGAAGGTCACAGTTGAATTTGGTCGAAATGTACTAAAATGCCGACTTTTGTCCCACTCATGATGAAAAAATCTGGCTGGTCTCAGCTGAATCAAATTAATTCGATTCACAGTGTACAGTCGGCTATACCAGTGTCACCAAACATTGAGCGACGGAAGAGCGTCTGACGAAAGTACCCCCCCCCCCGCCCCTCCCAAATCCCTTGACTTCTACGAGATGTCATATTAATCTATTTAATTAAACACAGTCGAATATTATCAGCTCTCTCTCTCTCTCTCTCTCTCTCTCTCTCTCTCTCTCTCTCTCTCTCTCTCTCTCTCTCTCTCTCTCTCTCTCTCCCCCCTCTCTCTCTACCCCCTCTCTCTCTAACCCCTCTCTCTGTGTGTCTCGATTTCTACCTCCTGTCTCTCTCATATACATGTATATCATAAATGGTATTATATGATAATTTAAGGGCGCTCTCGTGGTCCAGAGGTTAAGCTGTTCGCCTCTCATTCACAAAGGTCCCGGGTTCGAATCCGGGTATAGCGACGGAACATTTTTCTTCTCTAAAATTGTCTTCTTTCACCTACTTTCATGCTCTCAAGCAATATTCTGTCGTCTGCTATCGTCTCCACTTTCTGCCCCCACCCTCACCTCCTTCTTGCCTTTTCTGATAAGGGCGAAAAATCTCGGAGGTCCCGTGTGCAAGTTGCACACGTTAAAGATCCCTTGGTGGTTTAAAATCGAAAATCGAGTAGGCTTCGGCCGCCACTTAGGCAAAATTCAAAATTTCCTACCAACTTAAAACGTTTTAATGTGTCCCTCGCGCTCGCATGATCTTAAGCAATTGCGAGCGCCGTAAAATACTAGCCAAAAAACAAAACAAACTTAATATTATCTTATATAATATAATGCATGTTATATTATTATTATAATAGGCTTAGCCAATGTATACGACTTGGGAGGTCCGTTGTGCATTCATTAATAATATTTGGTTTACTGCTGAAAGTGAAAATATAAACTGTTTTGAAATCAAAACGCAGTCTGTCTGTCCACTTAAGTTCATTTAGACGTATCCAAAAATTAGTGCGGGCGTTGAATGCGGCTAAAGCTAGGCCTTCTCAGAGGGCTGAAGGTATTACAATTTACTTTTAGACATTTTACAGTATCAAATACCAACTTGCTAGCTTCTTCGTTTTAGTTCGGTGATAAACTACTTTTAATTATTTTAGATAAATTATTTTTATTTAGTGGCTTTGGATTATTTGATTTGCCCTAAGTATGTAAGAGAAAAATAAATTCAGCGTAACTGCGCACATTTACTTTTTACACCCTTTGTTCCATATTTACGGCAATCGAGAGTATACGTGTCTCTTCAAGCAAGTTCCAAGCTTCCGTCGCGGATGGCCAATGGCAAAGCACGTTAGTGATGACGGCGTCCAATCACAGCGCGACACGCTGGGGACCGTGAGAATAGAAAAACGTAGGTTGCTGGAGTAAATCATGTTGTGAAGCAGTAACTGTAGCAGGTCACATAGTTCGGGAACACAAAATTGTTGTTCCATTGCATTTTGAAGGCACCCGAAGTGGTTAAGACATCGTTTTCGGTTGGAAGTTTTCCTTGTAAGTATATACTTTCTAGTTTTCTGTTGTCTTACTTTTGTAAAGGGTTACGCTGATCTTTTTATCTTCTCAACTTCCACATTGACGGCACCGGCACCACACCGGTGTTCCAACGTGGGCGTGGACATGGGTAGGCATACGTTGATCAATGATAACTCCAAGTGTCAAGGGTTTGCTCGTTTTTTGAAAATGTCAGTTCGCTGGTAGTAATTACTCGAAAGTATCGTTTACGAGGAGTTAAATCAAAGTTTAAATCAAATATTTATTCATTGTATTGTTGCATCTGTTTGACTTTGAACTTTGAGAGATTCTTCATCCAATGATTATTGTATAAATTATGCAATTCAATTTCTTTTATAGATCTATTGAAATGTTTTTCCTCCTAATCTTTAATTCCCTTTTATTACACTGTTTGGACCCACTGTTTTGTATGCCTTAACTGTGTGCGAGTTCCCATGCAAAGTATGTCAAGGCTTTAACTTTGGTTGTATGTTTTTTCCAGGCCTTTGGTAAAATCAAAATGGATCGGTTCACACCCTTCTTTTTGCTTGTCATACTGTTCAGCTCAAACCTTTTGGTACGGGCAGATGGTGATGAAGAAGATGAAGGAGATAAAAAGAAGTCAGAAGTTGGCACTGTAATTGGCATTGATCTTGGAACAACATACTCTTGGTAAGTTGTGAAAATTGTATCCCTCAGTTCTCGGCTTTGGCTTATGTTGGCACTGAACAGGCAGTCTAAGCCCACTTCCTGAATGTCAAATTGTTGTTGATGGGAGCATTAAAAATACCTAGGCCTACGTTAAAAGAAAATTTATAGCTGGACTGCTATTTAAACTTTTTTCAAATACTGATGAGAAAATGGGGATGTGAAATGGAATACTTCATTTTGATAAATATTATATATAGGCCTATGTCCTATGTGATTCCCTTCCTTGATAGTTACATAGAAATTGTGAAAAGTGTACACGCAATTGCTCTATTTTATGTGGTCTATTAATTTGTATTCACCAAATGACTTGTCACAATATTAAATGCATCATAGACAGGGCCAGGCTGGCTCCATATTCAGAGAGCCATTTCAAATCCCACTGGAGGCCTCCTGTGCCCCTATTGCGAACTCTGGTGTTTATTCCTAAACATTTTTTAGTGGGTGGTTGGCGGGTGCTCTGGTGTGGTTTGCTTCTTCTTTCCTATCAAACATCTTATCGTCCTTATCTTCCCTCCTCCTTTTTTATGTTTGTTACTCTTGTAACACCTCTAATCTTCTGGTGCTCATATGACCTTATGCAGTTGCGAGCGCCGTAAAACCTCTACTAAAACTAAAAAATTTAACTTTCTTTTGCTTTCAGTGTTGGTGTTTTCAAAAATGGCAGAGTTGACATCATTGCAAACGACCAGGGAAATCGTATCACACCATCGTATGTTGCCTTTACCGCTGATGGTGAACGTCTGATCGGAGACGCTGCCAAGAATCAGTTGACATCCAATCCTGAGAACACAATTTTTGATGTGAAACGTTTGATTGGGCGCACTTTTGATGACAAGTCTGTTCAGCATGATATCAAGTTTTACCCTTTCAAGGTGAGCATTCACACTTGACACTTCACAAAAAAGTCAGTGCTATTGAAGGGGGGTGGGGCGGGGCCATTGAAAATTGACATGCTCTTTTAAAAGTTTCTAAAATTGTTACTTCAGTTGAACAGGAGTCAAATATGACGTATTGAGAAAATAAAAATAGCATAGTTTTGTAGATGACCAAAGAGAAGTTTGTGGCTAAACAAAGAAATTGCTTTTAAGTGAGTTATGATTTGTTTCTTATAATCTTTGCCCTCATGAGAAGCATGGGGATGGGTGGTTGGCGGATGCTTTCGTGGGGTTTGCTCCCTTTTAATATCAAACATCTGTCACCATTACTTCTTTTTTTGTTTTGTTTGCACTGTTGTAACACCTAATTTTCGGCACTTTTGTAACACCTAATTTTCGGCACTTTTGTAACAGTTATTGCGAGTCCTGTAAAATACATACTAAAACGAACAAGAAAGCACAAAGAGAAAACAAGGAAGCATGGAGCTTAGGCTCCTTCTCCTAAAACTGGATTATTTGTGAATGTTTAATTAGGATCAGCCTCTTGTGCTTGTTTTTAAATTTTTCCTATTCTGTACCTGTCGAAACGTAGCTGTTTTCACTGTGACTGATTGTGAACAACTCGACATCATTCTCTTTGCTCCTCGAGATTTGCTGTTCATTATATGGTCTGCACCTGTTCGGGGTTTGTTTTTTTCTTTTGGCCGCTTTTCTTGTTATGCAGTGTTACGTTGTCGTTGTAGGTTGCAACCTGACCATATCATTTTGCTCTGAATCTACAGGTCACTAATGCAAACAACAAACCTCACATTCAAGCAGCTACTGGTGAGGGTGATAGATCTTTTGCCCCAGAGGAAATTTCGGCTATGGTCCTTTCCAAAATGAGAGATATTGCTGAGGAGTACTTGGGAAAAAAGATTACCAATGCTGTTGTCACTGTCCCAGCCTACTTCAACGATGCTCAGCGTCAGGCTACCAAGGATGCCGGAACAATTGCTGGTCTCAATGTGATGAGAATCATCAATGAGCCGTGAGTAATTTTCTCATTTATTTCAGAGTGGTAATTTCCTAAGGCTCCAGTGATAATACTTGTACTTCTGTTTTTATAAAATCTGTTGGTTTTTTTGGTCTGATTTTGCATTTTATTTTTACTTTTTTTTTTTTTCAAACTGGGATTTTTATTTGTACACCTCATACTTTAAAATAAATTATGCCTGTATTGGGTACTTTATACACACACTCACACATATACACACACGCCCTTTGCTTTAGAGTTTATGAAATAGAATTCATGTGCGATAGCCGTAAAATATCTTTTAAAGCTCAGTTTTACTTTTCATTTGGGAGATGCGTTTGTGTCAAGATAAAATAGGTGTCTTTTTACTTTAAATTTTAGTATGAATTATTCATGAATCACTGCTACACATGTTTTGTGTGTGCATGTTAATAGTTTTTTATGTGTTTTTTTTTGTTGCTTTTATTACAGAACTGCTGCTGCCATTGCCTATGGTTTGGACAAGAAAGAGGGAGAAAAGAACATCTTGGTGTTTGACCTTGGTGGTGGAACTTTTGATGTGTCTCTGCTCACCATTGACAATGGTGTGTTTGAGGTGGTTTCTACAAACGGTGACACTCACTTGGGTAAGAATCTTGTAGTTGCCTTTTGTTTTTTATTCCATAGTATGTTGAACAATAGGAAGACAATTTGTGTTGACCAAATTCCTGTACTTTTGAAATCTACCTTTGTCTACCTTGTCCTCTTCTTTTGTTTGGTAAATTTTAAAAATATTTATGCTTTCATAGGTTTTTTTGTTTTCTTGGTTTTGTCCTTACTTTACTCATTTGCTATGTCAATACTGTTAGAGAGCCAGCATTTTGACTCCTTTTGTGCCCATTCCAGTCAGAAAATTAAAGATTGAGTTGTTTGTATTTATTTCTCGATGTATAGTTTCCTTTTCATTGTTTAGACCCATATGATTGTGGTGTTTGTTTTTTTCTTCAGCCATAGAAGTATAGGGGTTTGATGATTAATGTTTTAAAAACTATTTGATCAGGTGGTGAGGACTTTGATCAGCGTGTCATGGAACACTTCATCAAGCTGTACAAGAAAAAGAAGGGCAAGGACATCAGGAAGGACAACCGTGCTGTGCAGAAACTGCGTCGTGAGGTTGAGAAGGCAAAGCGTGCTCTCTCTTCTGCCCATCAAGTCCGTCTGGAGATTGAGTCTTTCTTCGATGGCGAGGACTTCTCCGAATCTCTTACCCGTGCCAAATTTGAGGAATTGAACATGGTAAGGTTTTTATTTTTTGGGCGGGGAGGGAAAGGGGGATGTCTTATTAATTTTTTCCACAATGTATTTTGCATGGGTTGCTCAATATTTGATGCTTATTCTCCTTTGGGTTCTTTTGATTCAAGCAAGATTGTTGACTAATACTGAAGACACAAATTGATCTTGAAGTAAATGTAAAAGTTTAACCAATAGCTTATGGTGTTGAATCTGTATTCAGATGGTTAAATGTGGAGATTTTACTCCCATTTTTTTTTTTTTATTTGCTTTTGGAATTCCAGTCATAAATTTTACTTTTGTTTGCACTTTAAGTGACAATTCCTAATTGAATAAATGCTGTATAATTGTTAAAAGTGTACAAGTATAATAAGTATAATTTTTTGTTTCGTTTTCTTCAGGATCTGTTCCGTTCTACCATGAAGCCAGTGAAACAGGTGTTGGAAGATGCTGACTTGAAGACTGATGACATTGATGAAATTGTGTTGGTTGGTGGTTCTACTCGTATCCCTAAGGTCCAACAGCTTGTGAAGGAGTACTTCAATGGCAAGGTGAGCATTTAAGCACATGTAGGGGGAGAAGTCTTTAACTCAATTCCATCCAAAACCCTGTTCTGAAAAATAATCTCCCATAAGAGATGGGGCGGGACTGTATTAAAATTCAACATAAAAAACTTTGATTGAAATTGCAGGCAATGTTTCAAGGCGTGTCCCAATTTATGGATCAGTTCTTGTATCTTTTTCTTCATTTTTGCGGTGTGTCGTAATGTTTTTGGCAAGTATGCTTTATAAAATAATACAAATCTTGAATTATTGTTCACTTCAAGTCTGTCAAGGAGATATATTTGTAGCTTGCATTTCTTTTTTATGTGACTGGAAAGGGGAGTACAGCGTGACTGAAGAATTTGAAATTTGGTATTGGTTATTTGTGTTTTAATTAAATTTCCCTTTGGTTTTTCAGGAGCCAAGCCGAGGCATCAACCCCGACGAAGCTGTGGCTTACGGAGCTGCCGTGCAGGCTGGCGTGCTGAGTGGTGAGGAGGACACTGGCGATCTTGTGTTGTTGGACGTCAACCCTCTGACCATGGGTATTGAGACTGTTGGAGGCGTCATGACCAAGCTCATTCCCAGGAACACTGTCATCCCCACCAAGAAGTCCCAGATCTTCTCCACGGCTGCTGACAACCAACCCACTGTCACCATTCAGGTACGTGTTCAGCTGGGCATAGCTTTCTCTGATATTGTTTTGACCAAAACTGAGTCGATAGTGCAGTAAAACACCTACTCGGGGGGCTCTCGTGGCCTAGAGGTTAAGGTGTTGGCCTCTCATTCAAAGGTCCCGGGTTCGATTCCGGGTAGCGACCAAAAAATTTTCTTCTCTTAAATTGTCTCCTTTCACATCCTTTCCTGATCTCTAACAATGTTCTGTTGTCTGCTTTCATTTTCACTTTCTTCCCCCACCCCCTCGCCTCCTTTGCCCCCCCCTCCTCTGGGCTCCTGACTCTTTCTGCGGCCTTTCTACTGCTACTCCTTGGCTCCTCCTAACTGCTGTCTTTCTGCCACACCCGTGATCTTCTAGTAGGAAAGATCTACACCTAGCCTTCTCGGACAAGGGCGAAAAATCTCGGAGGGCCCGTGTGCAAGTTGCGCACGTTAAAGATCCCTTGGTGGTCTAAAATCAACAAGAGTAGGCTTCAGCCGCCACCCGGGCAAAATTCAAATTTCCTACCAACTGAAAATATTAGGTGTGTACCGCGCGCTCATATGACCTTATACAGTTGCGAGCGCCGTAAAACGCTTTACAAAAACAAAAAAAACACCTACTCAAACAGAACAATCTCTTTGTTCAGTGAGTGTTCTCATGTTGTGTGCTCCCTCCTCCTGTTGAGAGGGTCTGTTGTGTTCATGGTGAAATGTGGCCATTACTGTTCTTTTTGCTCTTGTGTAGTAAATAATTCAATCTGTATTGTTTTTGTTGGCTGAGTTTGTTTATGGGTGAGTGTAGAGGTTATCATCCTGGCTCTTGGTGTAATTAAGTCCTTGAGAACTGTTCAGTGTGGTATTACCACTTTGATGTTTGAAATGTTAAACTTGATAATAATAGTGGGTGGTTGGCGGGTGCTCTGGTGTGGTCTGCTCCTTCTTTCCTATCAAACATCTATCGTCCTTATCTCCCCCTTTTCTTTTTAAAAGTTTGTTACTCTCTTGTGACACCTTATCTTCTGGCGCTCATATGACCGTATGCAGTTGTGAGCGTCGTAAAACCTCTACTAAAACAACATATCTCCCCTCCTTCATTTTTGTGGTATTTGCAGTGTGGGGCATACCTTGGAAATATTTGTGGATAGTAGAGCCCTACGACCCTACCACACCCCACCCCACACACAAATCAAAATGATCTTGCATGAAAAGCTTTGTAGCTGGGCCTTTGCATACATCTTCTGTTAGCATCAGGAATGTAAAATTTTAGAAGCTGTGTTTTCATGGTTTGCTTTTTTTCTTTTTCTAACAGGTTTACGAGGGAGAACGTTCCATGACAAAGGATAACCATCTCCTTGGAAAGTTTGATCTGACCGGAATCCCCCCAGCTCCTCGTGGTGTGCCCCAGATTGAGGTCACTTTCGAAATTGACGTCAACGGTATCCTCAAGGTGACAGCAGAAGACAAAGGCACTGGCAGCAAGAACCAAATTGTCATCCAAAATGACCAGAACAGATTGTCACCAGAGGACATTGAGCGTATGATCAACGATGCTGAAAAGTATGCTGATGAGGATAAGAAAGTTAAGGAGAAGGTGGATGCCAAGAACGAGTTGGAAAGCTATGCCTATTCTTTGAAGAACCAGATCGGAGATAAGGAAAAATTGGGAGCCAAGTTGAGCGATGAGGACAAGGAAAAAATCACAGAGGCTGTCGATGAGGCCATTAAGTGGTTGGAGAGCAACGCAGAGGCAGAATCTGAGGCTTTCAATGAGAAGAAAACAGAATTGGAAGGTATTGTGCAGCCTATCATGACAAAACTGTATGAACAGTCCGGCGGTGCCCCACCACCATCAGGAGAAGAGGAATCGGAGGATGCCGAGAAGGACGAGTTATGAGTGTTCCTGTTAGTTATTAGCATTTATCATCTGTATTTCTCGCTTCAGTACGTCCAAGATCCTTTATTTGGCACAAAAAAAAAGACAAACTTTTTTCTGGGATCTCTTTTATTCAACTTAGCTGAAAAAGATAAACTTTTGTTTGGTTTGAGTCAAAGATACTGCTGAATTCTGTGTCAGTGACCTGGTGGGGGATGAACTGATTCACGAACTTTCCATAGATCAAATTATGGACTCATTTCCATTGTCAGAAGTATTGTTTACTATACAAATCCTGTTGTTACTTTATCGGTATGAAGTATGAATGGCCGTGAGTGATTGCATGGTGGGTGTTTCAGTGACCATTGGAGAATGTGATAAAATTGTTGGCTGTGCTGAATGGTGATGTGGGTGTTGTAAGTTGTTGGTGCTTGAGGTTTGCAGGAAGCTTTGACTGACTCGTGCAATTTGAAGGTGTGATTGTTTGCATGGCATATCATTTCAAATCATTTTTCATTTTCATGTGTGAATGGAGAAATTGGTACAGTTGTTGTGAACTTTAACTCATGGTTGAATTAAATGTTAAATTATGTAAATTGAAGACTTTCTTTTTTTATTATTAGCATCTGTGTTCAAGCTATGTGTACTTTTTAAATGCTTTCTTTTTCTTATTATGCTCTTCTCTCATTTCTTATGCTCTTCTTTCATTTCTTTCTGAAATGTGGCGAAGGCTTTGAACACAGGGAACACTACAAATATTTCTCACAGTAAATGACTGAATCAGTGCCTTTTTGACACATAGAGAAAGCAAGACACAGGAATAACATGTTTAATTTGATATTACTAGATCTTGTACTTGCCTACTTAAGCTAGATTTTTAAGGTAAAGTGTTTTCGTTTAGGTTTAATAAGATTTATGGCACTTGCAAAACAGGTCATAAAGCGCTGAATATAAGTGTAGTGATACCAGAGAATACCATTGAAAAAAATTAATTAAAGGACGATGTTCGAAAGGAAAGGAGCGAACCACACCACAGAGCGCACGCCAATCACCCACTTTCAATTGTTTTCTGCCTTGCACTGCACTGCTGTTCCAAGTCAAAGGGTTTTCATGGTTTAGGTTCAGCTGTCTACTCTTTATAAGTTGAAATTTGGCGTCCTCAATATCTTATATTGAGGACTCCGAATTTCAACTGACATTCTCTATATATGTACTCATCTTTTTGCTGTGCTATACTTGTCTTTTACTTTTCTTGCCAAATGAAGTTTGGTGCTCATCTGCAAAGGTAAAATGATCTTCCTACTTCTTGTAGCCAAGTTCATGTTCTGAACAGGCTCTGCTCATCTTTATAAAAATGTATGATTCTGAGCTGAATATACAGACTTCAACATAAGTTAAGGAACGCCTTGATAGACAGTCCTGATTTTTTAAAAATTCGAAAAAAAGACAGCAAGGAATGTTTCAAAATTTTTCGCTCTGAAAGTGTTAATGGGTTACCAATGCGTACTGCATTCCTAAAGGGGCAAAACCACCACATGCAGAACGGAAATCTCCAGGGAATTGTTTTAGCCAAATTTGCTGCTTTTTATCGACTTTGTGTCCGACAGCACGGACATTCTTCAGTTAAAATTTCTGGTGCACATCAGAAACGGACGTATGGTATCGAACTGTGCTCACTTTGGTATCAATATAAGCCGCCGTTTGCCCAAAATCCAGTATCACATCAACATGCTACCAAGACAAAAGCTGAGAGACTTTGATCGTGCCAGAGGTATGGCATGGCTGCAGAATGGAGTTGGAGCGGGAGAAGTTGCCAGAAGGCTTGCAGTGTCACACTGTCATTGTCTGCTTGAGGCAGCGCCATCAAACCACTGGATCAGTCCAAAAACGCCCATGTGCAGGTCAACCTAAGAAGGCCACTCAGTGTTTTGAAGTCTGTAATAATATAGCCTCTACAAATTCAGTCGAACCTGCTCTAATCTAATAGTTAACCACCTGCCTGAAGAAAATCACCTATATACAAAGAGGCACTTCCTATTTCCTCCCTTACATATATTTTACATTGTAGTGACACTAAAGCCACTTTATATTACTCGACATTGGGTGGCCACACCCTTGATAGTATTCAATCAATAAGGTGGTGAATGAGTGAATGTAGTATTTAGCCTTAACTGAAGTTTTCCACTTCCCTTTCAACGTCATTTAGAAGGTTATACTTATATATGCCGTAGCTGCCAACCAGTGTGTAAAAAAACTTATGTTCTTGAGGTTCTGGGTATGGAAGTCCCATTTTTTGTAAAAAATGTATTATTTTGTACATCACGTAGTTAGGCTCCTTGCTGAAGGAAAATTACGAACTTTAAGAACAGGATTAGCAGCTCTTGTGGTCAAGAGATATTATATATGGTGTTTGTTTCTCATTCAATAGGTCCTGTGGGTGGTTGGCGGGTGCTCTGGTGTGGTTTGTTTCTTCTGTCCTATCAAATATCTATCATCTTAATCTTCCCTCCTCCTTTTTTGTGTTTGTTACTCTCTTGTCACACCTCTAATCTTCGGCACTTATATAAAAGTTATATGACCTTATTGTGTTGCAAATGCCGTAAAAAGCACTTACGAAAACAATAGGTCCAGAGTTTGAAACCTGACAGCGACGAAATATTTCTTCTAAAATTTACTCCTTTCACCTCTTTTCCTGTCCTCTTGACAGTCTTGACGTGTTCTATTATCTGCTTCTATCTTCACTTTCTGCCTCTTCTCTCTTTTACTCATGACTCTGTACTGAGCTGCTGCTACTTCTGGCCCCTTCTTACTGCTGTCTTTCAATCACACTCCTGATTTTAGGATAGTTAAAATTGAACACCTTGCCTTCTCGGATAAAAAAAGGGTGCAAAATCTCAGAGCTCCTGTTTTCAAGTTGGGCACATACATTAAAAATCCCTTGATGGTCCTAAAATCAATAATAGTAATAGGCTTCGGCTGCCATCCGAGCAAAATTCAAAATTAATTCCATGGGTGGTTGCCTGGTGCTCTATTGTGGTTTGCTTGTTCTTTCCTATCAAACATCTATCGTCTTTATCTCCCCTCCTTTTTTGTGTTTGTTACTCTCTTGAAACACCTCTAATCTTCAGCACTTATATGACCTTATTTTGTTGCAAGTGCCATAAAACACTTACTAAAACTCAAATTAATTCCTACCAAACCTGAAAATACTCGTCAGTAGTATAGTATAGTAGTATAAAAACAGCACCTTCGAAATCGGAAAGTGGCTGCCTGAAGGCAAGAAGCTTTATTAAGTTGGAAAAACGGTCACGTACACAAAATTAAAAATCAGTTGCACTGCAGGTTGAAGAACCAACAGTCGACTACCCCTGAGACTGAAATTTAGCAGGTGAACGTAAAGAAGAAGAAGAAAACAGGATTTGCGAATACTAATAATACTATTAATACTAATGAGAATGAAGCCAAGTCAATTGGTCACTTTTAAGGACAAACGGGCTAATCCAGATTTCGGGGGTTTCCAGTATTCTTGACCCACACCAAAAGTAGACGTTGCCCTTCCCATGAGAGAAGTCTGGTTTCATTCGTGTGTATATATTTGTTTGGTTATAGAGAAAACTCTCTCTGTCATTTACAGAAGCTGAACAAGGGTCAAAAACTTAATCTTCGATTTTCTCAAAACTTCATTTTTCGGGATAGCTCCTTTGTGCTTAAAAGCGACCAATTGGAACACCTTTACGAAACATTTCTAACATTGTTTCAGGTCTGCTTTGAATAGCTTGAAATAATATGAACGCAGAAAAGTGTATATGAAAGGTTTGGAGGGGAATTACGTGTCCAATGCCAACCATCTTGCCGCACAGTCTGTATTTTGGTTATGAAAAGTTGACAGGTATGGTTTATGTTCATTTTCGTGTGGTGGTCAGTCGATTCCAGAATTCTGGTGTCGCTTGGCTTCATTAATAAAATGCATTAGTACTTGCACTATGTTTTAATAGTAATAGTGAACTAAATAATCATGTTGCAGTATGAATAAAATAATATTTATACAATCTTGCACTCACGTCGCGAACATACACACAATGAAACACACACAGCGAACAGATTTGCAGGTCCCAATTTTGTTTCTTTTATAGTCAAACCATGTTGTACGGCCCCGTTGTACTGTCAGCCCTGCTTACTGCCAGGTTTTGCCAATGTACGAAAAGGAGCACCTATGTAAACACAGTAATTGCGTCTTCACACCGCCATCCACCAACTGTCTGAGTTGTACCAGAGAGGGTGGTTGTACGGTCTTTACCGTTACTTAATTAATGTACATTTGCCCCGCCATACCGCCAGCCCAGCGAACTGACTGTCAGCAGAGGTACACACTACACATAACACCCACTGGTTGGCTATTGGATAATCTTTCTCCGACGAGAAAGACAGAGAGAGAGAGAGAGAGAGAGAGAGAGAGAGAAAGAAGACTCTTTGCTCTGAATGGATGTGCATTACATATACATTAGATCACCAACAAAAAGACAAATGAGGAGGTGAGATGCAACACCCACTAAGCGATATTTTGGAGGAAAAAAAATCGAGATATTTTAGCTTTTATAAATAAATGCACATTATTAACAGCTATCAGATGCACAAAGTATTTTTGGCCAAAACCCAACACATATTTCATGTTGTTTTCAAATCCCTTTAGCTGCGAGCATTTCGCTCTTGGCAGCGCAATGTCTCCCTCAAGTAACCACATGTCCTTGTCATCTGGTCAACGCCAGAACACATATTTCATAAAAGCCACCAAAATATCATTTTACGAATGTTCGTGCATTTAGCAGCATAAAAAAACAACTGATTTTCTCCCAAATGCTAAAATGAATGTAGCGGGTTTTGCATCTCAGCCCCTTACTTCAAATATAGATCACCCTGCAGAATAATTTCCCTTGACAATGGGCAGTCGGGGCTATACAACTAACAGAGGAACCCCGTTGAACCGCCAGCCCTGCTGCTCAGCCAGCTTCATGCTCGTCCCAAGGATGGTGTTATTGTAAAAATAAAGTTGAGTCTCTTTAATAAGCTTTCTTAAAACATAGCGAAATTCAGACATAATAATATATGTAGAAAAGATTTGTGTGTCCTGGTTATTTCGACACGCACATGCTAGACTGCACAATGACATGTTTGGACCAAGATGGATGGTGAGTCCTCTCCAAGCAATTCTTGCAAACTAAAAGACTGTATGTCAGACAATAGTAAAATGTAGTATGAAGTGACCTATTCTTGTTGTTAATTTATTTGTTCTTGGAATAAAAATATATTATTGGGTTCTCTTCCAGTAATCTGTCCTTCAAATTTCCATATGAATGATTGGTAACAGAGGGTGCCACTGGTTGATCTTTTTTTTCTCTCTGTTGCTAGTATTATTATTAGTCCATCTACCCTGCATTACATGACTGTTATCATGTCCATGTGCTTGAAGGGTGCCACTATTTTTTTTACAGATAGCTTTCACTTTTTGGGTTTTTAAAAAATATTCTTCTTTGCTTTTCCTCATTTCTATTGTCTTATTGTTACCTTTGTTAAACAAACATTACTGTTTCATGTTTCTCTTAAAACTATTAAATCTGACTTTTCTTGACTCATTGTAAAATAAAGACTCTTCTCTTCCTTTCATTGTTACTGTCTACTATTGGTTCTGTTCTCATGTTTCTGGAGAATAGCCCTTTTGGAGCTGGCTAACTACAAATTCCAATTTAGATGAAAATGCTGACACACATAGAACTAGAACGGTACATGTGTACAAATACTTTCCACTCCACCGAGGTGCAATCCTACTTTGAAATGAAAGTTCAGTCCACAAGGAAGTTATCGTCTGCGAGCAGTTTTGAGTGACCTTCGTGTTGCATCCATAATCTCTATTCTAATGCAAGTTAAAGATGATATTAGACTCCACTAGCCTCAAATAGAAAAAGGGGAACCTGTAGAGCCCACAGTTTCTGAGTCTCCTGTGGGTTAATGCCTTCATACTGGGGAGTCAAATCCCAGCCAAAACACAGACCACTTTTAAAAGCTACGAATGTACTATGTGGTATGCAGAGATTTCAAGCCTCCACATCATGTCTTCAGACATGGACATTCATTAAAAGCTGCACTAAATAGACTACCTTGTGTTGCAGAGTGGAAAATTCACTTTAAGAATTGTTCCAGTTCTTTGTTATAATGCTTTTCTTAGTTTGAAAAAAAAGCATATATATATATATATATATATATATATATCACGGCGTATATTATGTGTGCGTGTCTGGAGAAAGGTTCCAGTTGCCAGCAATTTTCAACTGAAATTGAAATAAGGGCATATTCTTTAAGAAAATTAAATGCTGAACAAACTGATTTTTAAATTTTTAAAATATCTTGAGTAGTTATAAAGATATGCCACATTTTGTAACATAGGGTGTAAAAACGTTTGGAGAAAAACCCAGTTTCTAGCACATTTTTAACCTTTGGTAAAACCCAACATGCTGCAAAAATAATTACAAAAAAAATATTTAGACTTAAAATATTGTAAAATCCTTTCAATGCATTATAAAGAAATGGTCTAACATGTGTTTTCTGATGGAACAAAATTTTTGACCACGTAAGACTTTTTGGCCTTTTCCCCCTGTTTCTCTAAAATAGCTTTGCCGACAACTGGGAGCTTTCTTCGGGCACACACACATAATATTCTATTGTGCTGTAAGGAGGATAACTCCCCAAAACTATGTGTGGGCCTACATCAGCTTGGAACCCATGCCATGGGTGAACTCAGTGTACAAAAAGGATCAAAGTAGAAAAGAAAGTTAGAACTCATTAACCCTATCCCTACATCATGTTTTACTCTTGTACCCATACAACGAGGGGAACTCTGTGCCACCACTTTCCAAAGAGGAAATTTACTCGTTAATCCAATCCGTACCCTTTGCATAGCAGCCTATCAAAATGATTTTTTGAGAAATACTGAAAGTATCAAAGAGATCTTCGTACTAGAAGTATTCTGAAATGTGAAGAATACAACCCCGGGGGTACAAAATGACACCAAGGTGTACGGATAGGGTTAAAAACAATACACATTACAACAGAACACAAATCTTCACCACAAAAAACCAAAAACACAACCAAGTCAATTAAATAAAGAAAGAGAGCAATCAACATGTGATCAATATTTATTCTGGCATTTGTGTTGAATTTACAGTAACAAGAGATGCACACATATTGCTTATAACAATCAAAAGTTACGTACAATATTTACACTGGAAAAATTGTAAAGGAATACTGATGTGGGCAATTCGGTCTATATGTACTAAATCAGGGAAGAACATGTAACAGCCATTCCTTATTCACTTACATTCAATGCCATTTCACATTTTCCTTCACAGAAGCAACCTGTCATTATGGTCAAAAGCTTGAATCTTTCACAAAATGTCTTCAACATCTAACCTCAAACTGAGAGTTGACCAAAAAAATCTTTTCCGAGACATTATGAATTCAATGAAAAACAAAGACAAAAATAATAAATATAAATAAAGATTTAAATGATTTTAAAAATTGGCACTGATTTACATCTTTTGGGGAGCACCAAAGAAAATGAACCTGATAAAAGTGAGCTTATTGTCACAAACGAGTTAGGAAAAAAAAGGCCAATCTCTGGCCATATAACATTTGAATTTGTGTTATTTAAGTGGGGAAAAAAAATTTGGTTAATAACCCCAGCTTGAAACTCATGCTCCCTGATAATTCTGTCTGAGACCCATGAGGCCGAGGGGTAAAAAAAAAAGAATCCTTGGAATTTCACAGACCAAAATACAGACACTAGGGGAGGGAGATAGTATCAGTCATTGCACACGTATCCACACATCTAATGCATCACGCAGTCCACTACAAAGGGGGGAAAGAAACGAGGGCTATGAGTCGGGTCCGGGGTGAATAAACTGGCAGCCGTCTCCGTATCTACAGTTTCCCTTTTTGACAAAATGTTGGCAAACACTGTTCTTGTGACCTGCAATACAAAGAAATAACATGGTCAAATCTCAAAATACATGAATTTAATAATTTTTCATAAAAAAATGTGCACTATCATAGTTCAGACACGTACCCCACCGTCTCCCCCAAAATAATTTTTAAAACACAGAAAAGAAAACCTCCAGTAACAAACATGAATGCACAAGCAAACAAAAGCCCAAAGTCAAATAATACCCCCCCCCCCCACCAAAAAACAAAAAACAAACACCAAACAACTGAAACCGTAGTCTGAATTTTGTATAAACTCGGTCTTGGGTACAGTGTTTAGCACCACAAAAGAGCAACAACCTTCCAAAAACCACCCTGGAACTTCATTATATATTTTGGGAAATACAGTCGAATTTGATCAAGACAACCACCCATAGTCGAGGAGAAAAAAAGGAATCTTGGACGGTGTCATTACAATACACACACACAAAAAAAAGACCAAAACACCCCCCCCCCCCCAATGAGGGGAGGAGGGGAGTGTGAAAAAAAGAGATAGTTTGTGCAGACTTGGACAAGAAGTAGACATTAAAGAAAGTGCGATTGTATTGTTTCGTCTGTTACCCAGCACATCAACAGAGCAGGAAATAAAGATGGGGAAACATTCCCAGCCTCTGTCACAGCGACGGGAGAGAAAGCTGACCGATGAGAGCTCGGAGAGAAAGAGAATCGTTGCGTTATAGTTATAGAATCTAGTTCACAGCAAGTCCTGCACAATTTGGACAAAATACTGAAAAGAAACGAAAAGAACAAGACTGTATTCCTGCAGCATCCAACTATCTCCTTTAACTTTAAGCAAATGAGAAAAGAAGACAGAAAATGAGAAAAAATGTGGGGAGGATATCTTTGGCGGAAGATATATATGAAAAATAAAATAATGAAGTTAGAAAAGGGAAAGAAAGAATCAGCTGACCAGTGACAACTCTCAGGAAAAACACAACGTTAAAAAGAAAACTGGAGAACTCACCTCTCTTGCCGAAGGGTCTCCCTCGCCCCCCACCTCTCCACTGTGGTGGGCCTCCCATTCTCATCTCCCCCATGTTGGGCCGGGGCCCCCTATTGTAGAAATTGGGATTCATGTTGCCTCCGCCGTTGCCCATCATGGGACCTCCTGTTCAGATTTAAAAAGAAGGGGCATTGTAACTTTACTGTATCTATTTCTTCTAAAGAAGAAAGAAAGAAATATTGTAAACTATTTCAAGAAGCCTATAAACAGTATACAAATTACAGTTTAGCAGGCACATATCCAGTAGCTAAATCGTCAGGATGAGAGAATCTTTTTGTTAAGAACGAATTTCGCTGAGTACATGTTTGAAATACAAAGAATATAGATGAATAAGAAAAAAATTGAGTACCTGAAAATCTCTTTACAATGTGCTATAAACAGTGAAAGGTCTTGTCATTTTGTCAGTGTTTAAGTGCTTAATCGGCTGCTAGCACTGTATGCTTTCTGGGAAGTTAAGAATATTTCTGAGTGTTCTATGGTCTGCTGGGGTAACAATATAGTGAGTAAAGCTCATACAGCTTGCAGTCGAGAGGGGATATGCATTATACAAATGCTATTTGGTCGCTTTTAAGCACAAGGGGGCTATCCCGAAACTCTTTAGAGAAAACCAAAGGTAAAGTTTTTGTCCCTTGTTCAGTTTCTTCAAAAGACAAGCAGAGTATCCTCTATAACCAAACAAATAATACACACACCAATCAAACCAAACTTCTCCCACAGGTGGGGCAATGCCCACTTTTGGTGTAGGTCAAGATTTCTGGAAACCTCTGGGACAGCCCACTTGTCCTTAAAAGCGACCATTTATTATTATTATTATGCTATATGTGCATGTTCACGATGTGCGTGCTAGACTGTAGATCATGTCATAGAACACCACAGCACTGAGTGCATCACACACACACATCAGGAAAGTCACCTCAGTGCAGCACCCTGCCTTTGATTTGACTCAACTAACATGATTTATCACATGGGCCACAGTGAATCTTGCTCTAGGACACTCCACCCGAGCAATCACTGCATGCTGTGTAACCCACATAGTTTGATGTATATTGGTGAGCTAGCGTGTTCACTAACCACTCAACCATTGAAGTCCTGAAACTTTCTCTATCTAGCTAAGTTTAGTTTTGGTTAAGTTTTACTGTGCTTGCAACACAAATAAGTTGTATATGTGCCAAAGATTAGAGGCCTTATAAGAGAGAAACACACAATACAAAGAAAAGAAGGAGAGACAAGGATGATAACACATCCCCCATCCTAACTGTAACACTTTCGACCTCAAATGGGAGATCTTTCAACAGCCATAACAGCTGTGAAAAAAACTCCCTCAAGTTGGAAATTAGAGCAAGTACAAGACGGCAAGGAAAGCAATCAGCTTGTCACACTTACATACAAAAAAAAAAAGGCACAAACCGCATTCAAATAAAGTTCAGGGAATAAAATTCCGACTCAGAACAATAAGCAGATGCTTCATCATATGAGTATGACGTGCACGACTTCTTCTTGAAGCTCCTCAACCCCCACATCTCAATCTCAGAAGAGAATATCTTACCTGGCATACTGGGCCCCCCCTGCATGTTGGGCCCTGGCATGTTGGGTCCACCCTGCATGTTGGGCCTCATGTTCCCGGGTCCCATCATGTTGAAGCCCGGTGGGTGGGAGCCCAGGAGACCGCCGTGCGGCCGCGGGTTGCCCATCTGGTTGGGTCCCATCATGCCCCGTGGTCCCTGCCCGCTGCCACCGCCCATATTGGGGTCCATGCCGTTGTTGGTCACTGAGCTGATAAGACCGCTCAGACCTGGAGGAAAAAACCGTGGGGTTTTAGTTTTTGTAAAGGTTTTACGGCGCTCGCAACTGCATAAGGTCATATGAGCGCCAGAAGAAATAAAGGTGTTACAAGAGAGTAACAAACATAAAAAAGAAGGGGAGATAAGGACGACAGATGTTTGATAGGAAAGAAGAAGCAAACCACACTAGAGCACCCGCCAACCACATGTACAGTTGAGTTTGATGTAATGAAAAGCACATGGCTATAAGTTTGAAGTTAACAAATCACTGGCTTGATAGACCGAGAGGTTTATAGACGAAATCCAGAAGTTAACAGACTGGCGGCCTGATAGATTAAGAGGTTTCTTGAGGCAATACTGAAGAGTCACACAGGCATAGCACTGAAGATAGCATAGACTACTGCTCTGTTTTAATGACACAATACCTCATGTACAGCAAATAGCTTAATGGTCTTATCATCATCAGCAATGCCCTTCAGGGTATATAGGCCACGAACAAACACTTTCCACCTTTCCCTAGCCTAGCCTCTTGATATTTTTCCATGTGATGGTCTTATCTTATGGGGAAGAATTAAGTTTAAAAACTGCCATTTCATAGGTTTTAAAACCCATGGCAAGATAATCATGCCATGATTCAACAAGTATTTCATTTGATGGACCAATCCCATTGACCTCTCTTGCCTCAGGACAGACGTCAATGGGACCACTCCATGATTTTGATTGCAGATGACTGCACCAAGTATTTCATAGCACAATCAAGATTTCTTTGGCTCAAGCTCAAAAACAGTTTTCCAACCTCAACTATCAGACAGCACTCAAGCACTTCGAGAATAAACACAGCTTGTAATACTTCATCCAATTTCTTTCACTGCTGGAAAGTTATTTAACCCTTTTCAGTTACGGCAGCAATATTTCAGGGTTGTAATGGCATTGGGCTAGAAAATCAATAAAATTGAACTTCTATAAGCACTCAGGGGACATAATATCATCCCCATTAAAAACAAAACATTTCTTTTAAAACATACATTGCTGGTATATCTGAACCTAAATTAAAAAAAAAACAAGCACACACACACACACACACAAAAAGTCTACTAAAAAGCATCAATGGCAGTTCATAACTTAAAAGTAGAAAAACAAATCAACCATCTTCATATCTCAAGTATCAGACAAACTCACCTGGAATCTGATTCTTGAATGGCTCCAAAGCATTCAGTATTCTATCCATGAGCATTCCACTGTCTTGAGGATTGGTACTTTGCTGAGTGAATTAGAAAAAATAAAAATTAAAACAATTAGAAGGGGCTCAACTGAACGGAGTTCAAAATACTTTTAAAAAAAATATATGGCAAATGGAACTCTTTATAAGTAAGTGAATGAAATGTAAAAACAAAGTTTTCAGATCCACTTTGTGATAACATAAGCATGCATTCTATTATTGCTTTTCAAAAACTTTCCTCTGACATAATTATTTTCTACTTCTAAAAATGACGCATCATTTTAAAAAGAACATTATACTGCTGGCCAGCAACTGTCACTATGAAAAACAAAACCAGAGAGAGAAAAACTGAGTGATGGAGAGAGACAGACAGAGAGAAAGAGAGAGAGAGAGAGAGAGAGAGAGAGAGAGAGAGAGAGAGAGAGAGAGAGAGAGAGAGAGAAAGAAAGAGAGAGCGAGCACAAAACAAAGACTCTAAAAAAGCAGTGCGACCACTACCACCACTAGCCACTCACCAGCACATGCGTCAACCGCCCCTGGAGGTTCTGCATCAAGGGATCCTGAGTCTCCTGGGCCTGCTGGCGCAGCGTGTTCAGAAGGTGGCTCAGGGCCGGTGGCATCTTGTAGCCCATGTTGGCCCCGCCCCCACCACCGCCCATGTTGGCGTTCATGTTGTTGCCCATGTTGTTGTTCATACCCATGTGACCTTGGTTCATGGCCGGGCCCTGGTTCTGGAGGGGCAGACCTCCGAACTCGGGGTCGTACGGGAGGGAGGATGGGTCGTCAAAATTGTACGTGTGTTCGTACTCGGTGCACGACCCATTTTCCTGTGGACAGTCAAAAACACAAATCAGACCACAAGTTTAACTTACTGACTACGGATCCCGCCACGGGTACGGGGCGGACGGTCGGTTCGCAGGTTCGGATCCCGACGGGATGGACTCCAGTGCTAGTTTTGCCTCTTGTTTTGTTTCGTGCCGAGTTTGGCGGAAGTTTCATGGTAACTTTTTAAGCAATTGAAGGTGAAGGACAGTCACCTCATCTGGGGTTGACCTGACCGGAACTCGCGCAATGTTTTTTCTATACAAATGATAGTAATCCGACAGTCGCGTTGAAGTAACGGTCGCATGAACAAGAATCATATAATTTCGCTGTTTTTGATACTTCTGTACGTTTTGCTAGTTCTAGTGACTCAGAATATGATGTGTCTGATAGTTAGGACCCTGGATATGTAACCGAACACGGCCCGAGTCGTAGTTTTAGGGCTAGATCTAGCACTATTACTGTTGTTGTTGTTCGCGCGACGAAATCACAACTTCGTTCTCTACAATCTGTCTCATGCAATTCAGTGTATGGGTCTGAATAAACGCACAGACCAGCTTTTATATTTTCACCAAACACTCACACATGGATACAAATCAAAACAGAACAATTTGAACTTTTATTTTTGTTGTTGTTGTGAATTTCATTCTATCTGTCATGTCTCTGGAAATTTTTCTAAAAATCAAATTCATTCCAATTTTGAAACAATCATAAGAATTAAAGTATTAGACCAAGAGAACTTAATTTTTTTGCAATAGATTAAATTGCAGTTACTTTACTGTGTCAAAAAATAATTACAATGGGGTAATTCTGAGAGTTCTGGTGGTGTTTTGAAATGCCCCAAAAAATGCCAGTACTCAGCGCTAGTGATTTGTTGAAAGGGGCCGGCAGTCAGTGAGTTAACAAAAGAGCAAATGATGTCGGGCCAACAATAATTATCCAGAATCGTCTAAATATAAATGTTATGATATGCTACAAATGTATTCACATTAATATATAAATGATGGCAGTTCATCGAAATATAATGAGGTTACACATCATATTAGCCTTCTGTACTATTAAATAATTTTAAGGCAAGAAAAAAAAAAACCAAACAAAAGGACTCCTTCATTGCTGAAGATACAGCCAACAAAATGGATTGAGGTACTTGATTATTTGTTTCTTACTCTACTCACATCTTCTAAAGGAATGACTTTCATGTCATTTTCCTCGCCCGCCATGTCAGGATCTGGTTCATTCGGGGTATCTGGAACTCTGAAAAGGATAAACAAAATAAGATCTTTATGCACGCTATAAACTAGTAGTAAGAGTTTATTATTCTACTAGATATAAATCTAGTCATTTCTAAGGAAGACTATTAAATTGGTACCCTCTCAGAACACACAACTGATGAAAAATATTCCAGTAATAATGAGTAAAACATTTGGCCCCCACTCAAGGATTTGAATCTCAGACTTTGGTGAGTTGGTTTTGAAAGTCAAATTCATCAACTTTACCATAGCTTAGCTATCATCGAGGGAGCAAATGCAAGACAGACAATTAGCAAAAGTTTATAAACAACTTGTAGTGCCAGGTGAAGCAGCTTTTTGTCACATGGTACTTGACCAAAGAAACGGAAACACGCTTTTCAAAATTTAAATGAGTCCCCTTTTTTTCCATCAAAGGAAATATAATGTATGGTGCACACCTTTAAGCTCTGATATTTCTTACTTCCCAGACGTAAATTAACCATATTTTAAAGCCTTGCACAGTACAGAAGTGGTGAAGTGGGTAATGTTACTCTATGCTGTAAATTCTCGTTCTTCACATTCTTCCCCTTTTGGACCATGTTCATGTAAACAGAAAAATGAAAATAATAAAAGAAAGAAAATGCAGTAAGTAGATGTGCTTCAAATTGTAAATCTAAAAAAAAAGCATCACTCATCATCTTGGGAGGGCATTTGTGAAAAATTTAAGAGTATGCCCCTATTTTTCACTAGGGAATCATAAAAATTTAGAAACATACTCACTTGGCGCCTTATAACCAAACTTCAAAGTATCTCAAACATGTATTTTATACTGTGAGGTAAAATGATAGACCAGACTTACTTGTTGAAGAACAAGGCACACAGCACAGCCCTTTCCCTCTCTGTCTGCACAACCTTCTCCTGACTGTTGCAGCCGGGTTCCACCACTTCAATCACATCGTCGATGAGTTTAGGCCGTTTCCACTGAAGAAAAAAGGGGGTGATGTAAGAAAAAGGGAAACACAGGTGTAATTAGTAAGAAACAAACCATTTTTGCTTTCTAAAGACAATAGTTTGAAAAAAACAACACCCCAACAACTCCAAAACAATGAACAAATCAAAGCATACTTTCAACAATCTACTATTCAACAGCTTCCATAGAATGTAATTAAATGTAAACACTAGTCAACAATAAAAAAAAAAAAAAAAGAGGTAAATTCAACCCTTCTTGTATTAAAAAGAATGAGAAAATGCATTGATATAATGAATCCTTAAAAACTTACCGCACAAGAAAGTTGTACCCTCTATGGTCTATATGATATTTCAGCCCATAGTCATTCCCAAAAGAATGAAAAAAAAAGAAGTAAATATACGGTCACCCTGTTTGACCGTGCTCTAAAGAGTGAGCAAAAAAGACCCACATAGTCAACAATTTCTCTTACAGCAGCTACGATATAGCCTCATTTCAGCTGAATAAAGATCTCACCTCTAGAATTTCACTAAATCAGAATACCAAATTCAAAAAGACTAAATTCACCTTAACTTTAATTAAGAAAAGCACATAAGACAATATGGCTAAAACAGATGAGAATGAAGAAAGAAAAGGGGAGATCACATAGCAAGTAAGGGAGAGGCAAACACGAGCGTGGTACAAGAGTCACTTACTGGCAACACTTCCACCATGAAGTCATTGTTGAGTCTCTTGGCCGACTCCATTGCCTGAAGCGTAGTACAAAAAAGGCATGAACATTCTATTCAAAAGTAGACTGTTCTCAATAACATGCCATTCTTTACTTTGGTTTAAAAAATAAACCGATTGATTAACCAATTTAAAAAAATCACTTGATAATCAAGACAATAAATCAACAATGAAAAAAAAAAAGTAAAAAGCAACACATCAATGGTGGCTTGTTAACTAAAAAAAAATAGCAGTTATTTTATTGTTTTCATTTGAAAATAAATAAAAATTTAAAAATTCTATTAAAAACGAAGTATTCAAAATTGTCTTACCCTTTTGTCCAACACCATTTCTTCTTTCTTCATTTCCATGAAGCTCTTGGGACGGTTCACATTTTCTGTCAGAGAAATACAAGACATTTCAGAACCATAAAGTGAAGAGAACAAATATTCAATCACCTAGTATGGCTTATTTAAAATAATAAACATGTTTTTTTAGGCCTCAGTGGTTGTTTCTTTAGCTTTATAAAGCTTCCAGGTATAATATGCCTTATTTATATTTTACTACACTTACAATATTGGTTGATTTTAAAAGCTAGTTTTTATGTATGAACTTGCCTTCAAGCAACAAAGATAAATAACATTTGAAAGGATGAAAAACCTCTGTGCACAATTACTGCATACGAAACGTAAAACACCATGTAAAGGAAAAAAAGAGTCTCTCTTGCCAAGTATAAGCTGCAATACATTAAAGAAACAATGAGCTAATGGAAAAACCGAAAATTCCTTACAAATCATCATGAAGTTGAGAAACATTATTTTAGCTTCCCAACTAGACAGTACAAGATGAAAGGTGAACAAACAAACAAACCTCTTTCTGTCTCGTCCAGTTCAAAGTAAAAGTACTCCTCCAACTGACTTTCTCGCGCCCAAGAGACGCTCTTCTTCGGCTTCGTAGACTTGACTCGTTGCTCACCCTCGGATACAGGTGCTTTGTCCGAAGAATTCTCAGATGATTCTTTGGATTCTACAGGACGAGAAGACAGTAACAAAAACACATTAAAATTTTATCAAAGCGTTCATATTTATTGTAACTAATGTGGAAGAAGGGAAGCTTTATTCTAAGGCAAAAAGGGGAGCAGAAATCCTTATGATACAGAGAAAAGAACAACAAACAAAACACTACAACATGTGCATGGGAAAAGTCATCTAATACTGAGAAGAAATAAAACATGACCAGGAATTGTTTAGATTATCACAAGTTGAAAAGTTCAACTTTAAAAAAAAGTACATGCCACTCTAAGAATTAAGGGTTATGGTTAATGGACAAAAATGCAGACTTAGTGGGGTGTACGAATCAGTCTGAAACATGGTGCAGTGGATGTGGCTTTATTGTCAACGACAAAGCTTTATATTTGCTGTGGGAGGGTCTGAATGAACTGTCGGGAAAAAAAAAGTATCCAGGATGAGTTAATGCTTACCCAATTTGGTCCAACTTGAAGTCTATATTTGAAGACTGATCATATGATCCAATTTAGCAACCCTATACTGCAGCAAAGACTTAATGTCAAAGACCTGTACTTTTTTCACACAACATTCGGACAAAAGCCAACAGCAACACCCAACTTATCAACAAACATAAGCGACAGTACGACATTAAATTGGTCAGTTGTTAGATTCTAAGTATTCTCAGCTGAATAGCAGCACAGTTTGAAGTGTGAAATATAGGCGAAGTGTGAAATATAGGTGTGAGGCCTTAAAAAATTTCAAATAAAATACCACAGTAAAGTATGATCTCACCATTGGAAAGTCCCTCGGATTGCTCCATGCTAATGTCAGCATCAGACTGATCCAGTTGAGGTGGTGACGCCTCGCTGGTGTCCATGCCTTCTACAACAGGGGGGCCATCGTCTTCCTCCTCCACATTATCTTCCTTCTCCTCAGTGGGTTCGGGCATGTCCTCAAGAGTATCTCGGTAGAACTGACAAAAGGTTGCAAGAATATGTAAAGAATATTTCCTCCACTTTAAAAAAAAGTGCTAAAGAGGGATACGAGAATGTACTTGTTGAAAACTTATCTTCAAATTGTGTTAAATTTTGTTCCCCTAAATACAGTGGACAGATATAGAATTAAGAACATTTTAAGAAACAGCTTGAATTATCCCTTCTCTCTGTCAAACATTAGTAGGCCTACTGTTAAAGTATCACACATTCTTTATCTTTGAACGTTCCTCTCTAGTAACAACTTTAATTTTTGGTAGATAGCTTATTTGTGCTGCAAGTGCCATAAAACTCTTACTAAAACATTTATATACAGTGATGTGAAAACCAAACAAGTCTACTCACAGACGGAACACTGGGCAGCTTCTGAGCCATGGCTGCGGTGGGAGACAACAGTGGTGGTGAGGTGGGGCCCGTCTCCTCTTCCGGAGGGGAGGTGGCCTGGGGTGGGGAGGTGGCACTTGGTGGGGACAGAGAATGGCTGCCCCGTAACAAACTAGATGGCGCTGTGGTGGCTGAAGGTGAGGTCAGCTTCTTCTTCTTCTTGAGGGGGCCGTGAGTGTAGGAGGACTGCTGGAGAGCATCCATGAACACATTGCTCTCTTGGATCTCATGTGCAGGGGCTGTAACAAAAGTGTTTCTCCATCAACAAAAGTATTTTTACAGACTTAACACAAGCAGTAAAAGCAAGAGCCCCACATCACCTCTTGGCATGACCCCCCAAAAAATATCTTTTTAAAATTAATAAATTTACCAGCATCCGCAATAAGTCAACATGTACGTTTGCTTGTTTGGCAGTACAAGTGGAGATATCAGCACAAGTCACTATCAGAAGTACAAAGTTCTATCTGCCCAATACCTAGTTATAAGAAATTTGACTTCAAAATTTTAGTTTCACAATATGTCAAGTTTTTAAAAACGCAATTCTTAGAATATCTTAATAACGACTCCGAATATTCTTACGATTTTGATTTCTTATCTCAAGGTCTAAGTAACTCAAAACTGCCAAAAACATCAGATAGAACTTTGTAATTCTGAGGTAGCGAAAAACGTAAAGGAAGGTGCGCATTCACAACATCTAGCAGTGTGCATATATATCAAATGATACAGTTTGGGTCATTGTTTGTTTAATTTATGTACACCATTGTCAAACAACTTTCTCCAAGGTGGTCAACAGAGTGGAATTTATCTGTTTCATTCAATTACTTATATTTATGTTGCATCTGTCGTATGGACAGATATGATAAATTTATATATCGAGTTTGTACATTTTCATCAATTGAAATAATAAAAGACGTGTCAAGCTTGAAGAAAATGGCACTCATTGAAAATCTACAAATTTGACCCCTGCATTTATTTTCATTTATTTATGTTGTATCCATTGTATAGACAGATACGTTAAATTCATAGGTCGATTTTGTACACTGTCAGCAAATGAAAAAATAAAAGATGTTAAGCTTGAAGAAAATGGCACTCGTTGAAAACCTTACAAATTTGACCCCATGTCTCTATTTTCGACAGATATCTCCATTCGCTTATTGTGGATAACTAACTCGTTCTGTCAACACGCCCCGACAAAGCAAGCATCACCACAGGACAGCTGGATAGACAGAGACAGGAATGCCACTGGACTTTTGTAAAAATAGCAGAACATTTTTTGGAGACTAGATTTAGCGCGCTATGAAGCAATATAGGCAACAAAACGACATGTCACTTCAACGATAACAAAAAGTTTCGAACGGACGATGCCCAAAATAACGGGAAAAAAGAATCCCTGACTGAGACCATGAACAACAACACAAGCAAGCAACCAACCTCTCTTTGGCGGCGGAATGATTTTGATTCTGCCATGCTGAACCTCCGGAGGGGTCATATTGCCCAGGTCGACACTGGCAGGGGTCAAGGTGGGCATGGTGAGCTGCAGTCTGGGTTTCTTCTCTATCAAGTCTTCACCCCTCATCTCCAGGCTGTAGATAGGAAATCGGAGAGATATTCATGAGAAAAAAAATGCAATTAATTTTTATCGAGACCAGAAAACCATGACCTCACAGAACAATATCGATCTGTATTAATAACAGCTAATATGGCAAAGATGATTCTTCTTTTAATTTCTCTACTTTTATTGTCTAAAGAAACTTTATACATTTCTTCGAGTACCTCTTGTACTTTAAGAATGTAGCCACATCAGCCTATGACGCACAACTTCATGTCTCATAACATAATTTTAGAAAAACTGCCTATAAATTTCAGACTCTTGTGAGCCCCAAACCACTAAGATGTAAACTGAAGGTGTTTTTTGTAAGGTATACTAATTAAGTTCAACAACATGGAGAAAAACCTTTTTGTTACAGCCCCTGCACATGAGATCCAAGAGATGCAAAAACAATTTTTCATAAAAATTAGAAGAGATAATGGTAAATGTTGAAGAGTAAGATTCAAATCTCTGCGTGTGCCTCCTTACCCAGCTCTTTTGATGGGTGGTTTGTCCAGCTTTTTCTTCACAGGTTCTACTTCGTCCTCGTCGTCCTCGTCAAACAGGCCCGTGGACCTGAACCTTGTGTTGAGTTGTTTCACCGTTTTGGGTCTCCGGCGAGATTCTTCCTCCTTGTTGGCACCTGTGTCTGTCTTGCTGGAAGGAACTGTCCCCGCTGGAGTACTCACTGATGGGGTAGATGAAGAAGCTTTCGCCTCCTCTGGGAGAGAGATCTTTTTGGAAGAACTAGAGGGATCTTTAGATTTACTAGATGGGTGATCTGATGATGAGGATGAAGATGATTTCGTTGAGTCTTTGTTATTTTCGTTGGAAGATTTGGACTTGTCTCTCGACCTTTCCTTGTCCCGATCTTTGTCCTTGTGGCGGTCTCGATCTTTGCGATCTTTGTCTCTGTGGTGGTGCTCCTTTGATTCTTTATCACTTCTTTTGTGCTTTTCTGAATCTTTCTCTTCTCGCTCTTTTTTGTCATTTTCTTTGTCTTTATCACTCTTTTCCCTCTCCTTTTCCTTGTGTTTCTTCTTTTTCTTTTTGTCTGAAAACAGAAAACAAATCACCAGTGAGTCACTAAGTGGAAAACCCCCCCCCGCAACCTGCTCCCCCCCAAAAAAAAAAGTCAACTGAAATTATCAGGACAACCGGTGTTTACTATAACAAGATTGTACCAAAACTCATGCTCAGGCATGTACACAGAAGTATGCCACCTAAATCAGGCTTGTGGACCCATTGTTAAGTGAACAGAAAAAGAAAGCTACGACAAAGACTGGAATAGCAATACTGCTGTGTTTAAGATGGTGATGGTTATTCATATTATATATTTATATCTGTGACACAATGAAAAGCACTACACCCTTCATCAAGAGACATACTCACTAAACAACAACTCTGGGGGCAATATAGGACTTATCGAAACAAAAGCTACAAGAAAGCAAGAAAGAAAAAAAGCAAACTGGATCATAAGAAGAGAGACAGTGTGAACTACATAGTGTGTGCTGTAGCAACAGCTCCTACTCACCATCACTCTCTTCTTTGTTGTTCTGACCCCGGATTGTCTTTGTCCACGCATCCACCAGTTGAGAGGACAGAGTTTTGATCTCTGAAAAAGAAATTATAGTCATGCATTTAATTATTATATATATATAACACTGTTAAAAACAAAGCTAGCCATAAACATTACCAAGGACGTCAAGCATAATCACACTCATTCATTACCCAAAAATAAAGCGAAATTTGACATGATATAGAATATAATATAAAGTAGAACTACATGTACACATAATGCCAAAGATTTAAAGTTAAAACTAGCAAAATTCATTACCTAAAAACAAAGCGTAATACATAATAATAATACCATATCACTTAAAGAAAAAATTGTATACGTTTTGAAAAAAAAATCATGTTATTTACGAAAAGATATAGAAACACAAGATAAAAACAATAGCCTTTTCTAGTCAACCATGACTATTATTTTTAAAAATAAAAAATAAAACAACAATTTTAAAAATAAAAAATAAAACAAAAATTTAAAAAACTACCAGAAATTAAAACATAAAAAAACTTTAACAAGAAAATGCAAAATGAGAAATAAAATCCTTTAAGCAAAGCAAGAAGTAAAACCCTGTAAGCACAGATAAAGACACAGACTCTCTTTCTGAGACGGAAAAGTCACGCGTTCAGGTCTAGCCACCTTCTCATCATCTAAGTGCCCATCCACTCACTTTCGTTCTCAGCTTTACTGAGCTGCTTTATCGTCTTGGCCGCGCTGTTCTTCTTGAGCAGTGTGACCGACACGGGGAGGTTGAGGTATGCCTGTAATATCTCCCCGAGGAGGGCGTCGTTGCTGTCGTTGCGGGAGAAGTCTAGCCAGGTGTTCATCGTGTCCCAGCCGCCAACTTCGATGAATCTGAGACAAAAGTTTTCGTTTAAGTAAGAGTTTTATAGTTTTAGTAAGAGTAACACTATAATTATAAGGTCGCATAAGTGCCGATGATTAGATGTGTTACAAGAGAGTAACAAATACAAAAAAAGAAGGAGGAAAGATCAGGATGATAGGTGTTTGATAGGAAAGAAGGAGCAAACCACACCAGAGCACCCACCAACCACCCACAGTAAGAGTTTTAAGGCACTTGCAACACATTAAGTCATCTGAATGCCATTAATTAGAGGTGTTACAAGTGAATAACAAACATAAAAAAGAAGGAAGGGAAATCAGGATGATAGATATTTGATAAGAAAGAAATTATACAAAAGGATGAGGTATTAATGTTATAGTCTAGCTAGCATGCACATAGTGAAATCAGGGGTGTGTTTGAGTGTGTGTGGTGTGTGTCCGTGAAAGCGCATGGAACCGTAAAGTTGTCAATACTCCCACTGCGGAGAAGACAATACCCATAAAGACACTAGATAACACTGCAAAGTACATATTGTCAAACAATACCCTGCTGTAGTCATTTTCTGATACCCACTGGCCCAACTAACATTAAGGCACCATCATCACGGGACCAATAAAGTACAAACATTATGTGACTGATTGTGATAAAATGAAACCAACTAACTACCATTATGTTAGACTTCTATATATATATGGAAAAATGCAGACAACTAAAAAACATTCATTCTAGGTACGTTCACGTTTTAAAGACATATTTGACAATTTTACAAGCACACAGAAATCCAAATCCAAGCCTTTGAATCTATAAACTGCAACTGCTTTAGGATAAGGCGGGAATGTTGAATAGAAAGAAGCATTTTACATTCTTTTTCAAACAAAAACTACACTATGAACTTGTGGACACCTGTGCGGATTATAGAACTGAACCCTTCTCTGTAACTTTTACTTCCTTACAAACACTTTGTTCGTATTTTTATTTTTAAAATTGGCCCTTTATAAGCCACTTTCGTCATCATGAAAAGATTTAAAATGTAGACAAACACTATGGTCGATCTACACAGAACAGGGAGTGCCTCTGCTAATAACAAAAACGATGTAATATATATTTCCCTTTTCTCGCTTGAGGTCGCTTTTGCCTACACCAAAAACTGACTTACTTTTCTAAAGCACTTGGGGAATCGGTGACTCGCAGAATATTGAGGTAGATACATCTTGACACTAGCTTGGTGGCATCCTTCATCAGACTAAAACGGAGGAAATGAAAAAAGTATGGTAAATGCAGCAATGAGGAATTATCATACAGACAAAAATCCCTCAAAAGTAAATGCTAACAAATATTATAAGAACAGTTTGAAAGTAAAAAGTTACCATTAAAAAATATATCCCCAAAGACACATTAGTTATAAGTGAGAGGTTATTGAAAAGGCAGGACCTCCTAATTTGACAAAACTGAAAATCGGAGTCCTTTAAAATAACTCAAGTTCAACTTAAGAGTGTCTTGTTTGAAAATCAAACAAAGGTCCTCTGCACTGTAGTTCAGCACGATACTAACTAAGTTAATGGCGCATCCCTTGAAAAGGCAACGGAAACAAAATGAATAGATTTAATTGATTTAAATTTAAGTCACTTTAAAAAAAAAAAAAAAGAGCACAACAAACCAAACTACAGTAGAACATGGCTATAGCACGACTTTTGGCCTAGCCTAGGGCTATGGCACATCACTTTTGGAATGGCTCACGTAACACGTCTCTCCGCACCATCTCTCTCTCTGCCACCTGCCCCACCTCACTCATCACCAGACTGGCCAATCATAACGCCACACCGCTGACTGCCTGTTTGGAGCTCTCCTACAGCCTCGCCCCAACCTCCTTCCCCCAGCAAGAGCTCGCTCAGGCTCTTCCGCTGTATCCAAGTTTGGGCCTTTCCTTGCACCGTTTAACCAAAGCACAGTTAATTGAGCTTACATAGACCAAAAAAAGGGGATCCCAGTAAGGTCCTGCGCCGCTATAGTCATGTTCTACTATACAACCCCCCCCCCCCCAAAAAAAAAAGAAGTGACAACTTACCTAGCAATCCTTGAAGCCTCTTGAGCCCCTTTGATGCCCCCTGAGTTGGTCAGCAGGGGCCCCAAGGCTTTCAATAACTGCTGAGGGTCAATGGGAGGCTGAATGGAAGAAAAAATTACAGTACATGAAGGCATGAAGGCTACAGAAGAAACAACACATATATTCTGGCAATGTTATGAGTTATATTCACAAGCCACATCTATGGGGAATTTCAAAATACATCGCATGAAACAAAAACCCCTTTGATTGCAATAATGTAATATGAATTTTAACATTATAGTGACAACAGTGTAAGCACATATCTACCAAGTCAATCCCCTTTTGAAGGGTGTATTTGTAAATCAAGAATGAAAAAAAAAAAGACAGCTTGCAGGCCACATGTATCACAACAACAAAATGCTTACCATTGCTAGCGAGGTGTCATCACTCCCTTCTAAAAAAAAAACGGGCGTCTATTTGAGTGCAATCCGTATATATCTGAAAGTAGAGAAAAGGTCATTTGTTAGAAACATCTCAAGAAACAGTTGCAATCACATCAGTAGACTTAATTTTCTTATCATGCTAATCATGCCAGTCTGATGTCAATTTCCTGTTAAGACGTTGCCATCATTCTCTCAAAGATGTCTCCAACTCTTTAAAAAAGGTAACCAACTTTGTGCAATTTGATGCATTAAATTTAAAAAATATTCACAAACCCCACTTGTATGCTCCTGAAGAGAGAAGACTGACTTAATGAGGGGGAAGAACTGAATGATTCCGCCAACTGACTCTATAGAAAAACCCTTTTCATTCGATGGTCTCTTCGCAAGAACATCTGAACCATGCACCCTGCAGGTCAATGTCCTATATTATAGTCACAACCCTTCATTTGGGGGGAAGGGCGCGGGGCGGCGCGAACAGTCTATACCAAAATAGCAACAGCAGGGACATTAGAGTGCACTTGTGGAGACTGCATGTTACAGGCCTTTGAAGTTCAATGAGGTTACAAAAGAAGCCTCTTCCCCTTTAGAATGAGAAACAGTTTTAATTCAAAAAACTGTTTTTGTTTTGATAGGCGGAAAGCTATAGAGACTGACCTATTCATCCCTCGATAAATAAACCCCATAAGCACTTCCCAAGGAGATCAGTAGAACCCCCCCCCCAGAAAATCTGCTGGATGTGCCAGAAGAAGGGGGGAATTATTTCAAAACTGCTGTAGCTTAGCAATTACTATTAACTTTTACAAATTACAGAGATGGGCTTTATGATGATCATGTAAAGAAGTGTAGAGCAAGGGTTTCACGTTCTTTTCAATGTAGATTATTTAATAGGTGGGACCTCCAAATATACCGCCCTTCTTCAATGAGATCAAGTCAGTTTAGAGCCTTGAACACTCTCCAAACCACCCCTGAGTTAAAGAATCCCCTGTCAGAGATTTGAACCAGGGCCGACCACTTCACAATCTAGTACTAGTATGCTACCGAGGCATCAACTATCAACTTTCCACAGAAGTAGGCCCATCAGTTCTCAAGGGCTAGGGTGTGCATGAATGCTCCCTTACATTTGATGGGGGTCTCGGACAGATGGTGAACCGAGGTCAAGGGACTTGATCAACTCCCCCCCCCCCCCCCCCAAAAAAAAGGGAATTGAATTCTTTAAAAACCAACATATTTTATCCAAAGAACCCATGGCCTTCCAACTTTATTCATATTACTATGAACTTCTTACTTAGTAATGTGTAGTGCGTTGTGTGACTTGTTATCTTCCTCATTATACCAGTTCACAACATACCCCAAGGGATCTACAAAAGCCCATCTCTGAGTACCGTACATAAAAGTACCAGTAACTAAAGTAAGAATAGTAAGATGTTATTTCATACAAGTATAGGTCTAAGCATGCAAGCCATCAAGATTTCCTTTCCTGTTCCCTTCCCATATATATGGTGCCCAGTTTCAGTTTATCTATGTACCCACTGAAACTGAGCACGCGACAACATTTTTTTATAGTTCTTTGTACAACTTTTGTCTGTATAAGTATACCGCCACCCTCATCCCTGTACCCCAGCCATTGCCCCAACACTAATACTAATAAATTCCACACATTCCTTTTTTATCAACGTTTTATAACAATGCACCATCACACATTTCTCTCAATCTCTTCACCAACATCACCACCTTCTCTCCACAAACCACCTCAAGCTAAATTAGTACCGAACATTACCCCTCCCTCCCTCCCTCCATCAATCTCCACCATCTCATTTCACCAACACACACATCTCCCAACCATTTTTCAGGTACCCTGTGTGTATGTGTGTAAATTATATGCAGACCATTTCCCAGTCATTCATTTCCATGTACCGGGTAGTATTTTTTCCCTTTTTAAAAAAATCGCAGCTTAAGTTTGTAGACTATTGTATTGAAGTCTACATCATTTTTATATTTTTTATAAAGTAAATGTATCGGAATAAGCAAGAACTGACGACGAATCTGGAAAAAAAAGAAGAGAAATGTGACCATTCACGTTAATTTACATTACAATACATTTTGAATCTGTGGAACGAAAAGAAAAGAATACCTTATTAAGGACATCTGTAAATCAAACTAACAATCAAAGTTACGACACAAAGCATACCGGTAGGCTACTTGGGAATAAATTTCAAGATAGTTAAAATATAATATAAATGATTATATTCATATCATGACAAGTTATTCTTTTGACGAGCTGTAAAGTGACCTACACCTGGAGAGGACAGAAAATATTAAACATAAGTTTGATAATGAATCTAATACAATGAGAAATTTCTTGATTAACTTAAGAGAAATATATACAAAAATACATTACAATCGAGTATGCACACATAGTGAACTTCCACACAAGCAAAACACAGATTGCTACATTATGTTCTTTCTAAAACAGAACAATTCATACACATTATTTAACAAAAAGATTTCTGTGTCCTACTGAATTTGCTAAGTGCATGCTAGCCTATACGGTTCACCAGCATATTTAAAAATATGATCAGGTTATTGTACACTACAATTTCAGTTCAAAGATGGTGCTATATAATGTGAAATTATAGACTGTATAAACTCATGACCAAACAACAACGGAAGAATACTTGACCATAAAATTATACATATATCAGAATGGCGAAGAACACCAGCATAATATCGATAGGGTGTCATGTAAGGGTAAACAATGAGCATTTCAACAAGAAGAATGGCAACTTGGTTTGATCCGACAGGTCGAGATTTAAAAAAAAAAGAGCAGACCCAAGCTCATTTTGTTGTTGTTGGTGACAGCCAAGTGTTTCACACTTTAAAAAAAAACCCAAATTATTGGTGGGGGCTCATAATGTAGGGCAAAGGCAGATTTGTTTCAAGGGCACTGATGACATAAAAGCAATATGTAGAGACATTCAATTTTTGAAGGCCAGAGACAAAAGACTGCTCTGCCTCCCCCTACCCCAAGTCTTACATGAAGTGGACGAAGGACAAGGGTCGATCTGACACAAGCATCATGTATCTTTTCCCATTTCAAGTCATAGTTTGACCTTTATATTCAGCGAAATGGAGCAAATGCTCCATTGGAAATTTTTAAAAAGCTTAGCTTAGAGCAGTAGGAGAACATGCGGAGAAGGATGGTGACCCCAGTTGTGAAGGGACCCCCCCCCCCCCCCCCCGAAAAAACTGGAAAGCAAAGTTACTCCAATTTGGAACCCACTGTGACCAGTTCATATTCATAGAGGAAAGATAGTCTTGCTAAAAGATGCTGCTTCTTATCTTAGTCCACCCATTCCCCATTTTTTCCCTCTGCTTTTCCAACAACAAAGCTCCAAATGCTTCTTAGTCTTTTATAGCCGACTAAACTTCTCTTTTAGTTAGAAGTTCTACTGAGCATTTTCAAATGCAGAGAGCCAGTTCTTTAGAATAAGATGATCACCAAATGCACAGCAGGCAATGGAACCACAAATGAGCCCCAAGAATACTTTATAGTCATTGACATGATCTCCACTGATCGAGTTCATGTAGGAGTCAACATCTATAATGTCCCGGTTTTTTAAAAACTTCTTTCAGGTCACTGGAAGAGCTCAAATTTTCGTTTTATAATTGTCGTACTGTGTGATTGCTTTAAAAAAAAAAAATCCCTGGCAGCCCTTGTCGAGTCCCAACAGTGTGCTTTCAATTTCAATAGAAACAAGCATCTCTGGATGCCATAAACAGAGAGAGAAAAATGCAATGGTAGTGGACTGTCTTGTGAATTGTGAAAGACCGGACAGAGCCATTAAAGTCCTGTTGATACCAGACACTTGAAGTTCTTTGAAATATCTGAAGAGGAAATCAGCACAAGGGAAGCAGTGCAACAATTGTTTCACAATGGTAAGAAAGGAGCCCTAATTCACCACATCGAGGTTAGGTGAAGCCATCATTCACAACATGATCAAAGGGACCCCATCATTCACAACATGATCAAAATCAAAGGGACCCCATCATTCACAAAATGATCAAACTGACCCTGCCATCATTCATGACATGACCAAATCAAACAAAGGGACCCCATCATTCATAACAAGATCAAACGGACCCCGCCATTATTCACAACATGATCAAAAGGACCCCATCATTCACAAAATGATTAAAGGGACCCCGCCATCATTCATAACATGATCAAAATCAAACAAAGGGACCCCATCATTCATAACAAGATCAAACAGACCCCGCCATCATTCACAAAATGATCAAAGGGACCCCATCATTCACAATATGATCAAAGGGACCCCATCATTGATAACATGATCAAACGAAACCTATCATTCACAACATGATCAAACAAAGGGACCCCACCATCATTCACATGATCAAACAAAGGGACCCCACCATCATTCACATGATCAAACAAAGGGATCCCACCATCATTCACATTATCAAACAAAGGGACCCCATAATTTATAACACGATCAAACGAACCCTATCATTCACAACAT
The DNA here is from genome assembly GCF_000002075.1 of Aplysia californica. NCBI lineage: Eukaryota > Metazoa > Mollusca > Gastropoda > Aplysiida > Aplysiidae > Aplysia > Aplysia californica. The sequence goes on along the minus strand of NW_004798004.1, from coordinate 166,785 downwards.
GATCAAACGGACCCCGCCATCATTTACAACATGATCAAACGGACCCCATCATTCACAACATGATCAAAAAGACCCCATTATTCATAAAAAGATCAAACAGACCCCGCCATAATTCACAACATAATCAAACGAACCCCATCATTCACAACATGATAAACAAACCCCATCATTCACAACATGATCAAACGAACCCCATCATTCACAACATGATCAAACGAACCCCATCATTCACAATGTAATCAAACGAACCCCATCATTCACAACGTAATCAAACGGACCCCATCATTCACAACGTAATCAAACGAACCCCATCATTCACAAGGTAATCAAACGAACCCCATCATTCACAACATGATCAAACGAACCCCATAATTCACAACGTAATCAAACGGACCCCCATCATTCACAACATAATCAAACGGACCCCATCATTCACAACATAATCAAACTGACCCCATCATTCACAACATGATCAAACGGACCCCATCATTCACATGATCAAACAAAGGGATCCCATCATTCACAACATAATCAAACGGACCCCATTATTCTCAACATGTTTAAAGGGACCCTGCCATCATTCATAACATGACCAAATCAAACAAGAAAGTTGCCATACCGTGTATCAATTTACACACTGAGCAGTAGCCTACTAACTTGTACTATTACTATTTCATATTTTTCCTAAATTTAGGCAAATGAAATTGGACAAATTGTACTGTTCTACAGGAATCCCCACAATTTCAGAGACAGATCTACACATGTATTCATGTATCCATTGTGAATCTTCACTGTAGTCACCAATTTTATTAATCCGTCATCGCAATGACCCAGACTTTGAGGTCATCACAAAATCAACTCACTTCCCAGATGACCAACTGCACGTTTGATGTCCCAATCACACAATTTAGGAGGCAGGCTGCCTTGACCCTGCTTGACAACACAAACCTAGTCATGTGGGACACAGCATCCAAAAATAGAGAAAGACAAGAGTTGCACACGACGATAAGTTAGACGTCCTCACAACATGACATTTCGCTTTCACTTTCAGCATGCAACAGCGAATAGCCTGACCATAACAGATAACGACACGTAATTTGGATCTCAATCAACCCCACCACTCACCATATATTTCATAAAAATTATAAATTGTATTCGTCATGCCTATTATCTACCTGACCTGCCAAATCAGCCTTGGCAGAAACATGACTTTCAGAATGAGGACTATTGGTGGTAGAATGGAACAAACTAAGTCTACTTAGAGGACCCCCCCAAAAAAAACCCAAAAACAAACAAACGGGAAGACTAATGGAGGACAAGAGAATAGAGAGTGACAGGCATGTTTTTCTTGCACACTGATCTGTCCCCGCGGTTTTATGCAAAAAAAAATCTGAAATTATGCAAACTGAGCCCAAAAATGTGAAATTATACGATTCTGTTAATTTTAACAAAGAATGACAAAGGAAAATTATAATATAATAGGAAATTATGCAAAAAATGATCAAATTTTGCTAAATTAAGCCGGGTGCATAAAACCACGAGGACAAACTGATGTGATAAAGAGAAAAGGGAAGTAAAGTGTGCAGACTGCTGCCAGGAGAAGAAAGATGACCAGATGAAACTGAAAGAAAGTGCAATATCCAGTGACGCCAAGAAACGCACGACGTGCTGCAACGTGTTCATGTGTAGGGCCTATGAGAACCACCTCCGCAGAGACAATGGGCCATCACCAACCGAATGTTGCGCAACAGATGCGTAGCATTCACTATCCTTTCTTCACTAGGCCCATATGCAGTGTTATTTTTTCTTTTTAGATGTAATGTTTTTGCGCCCCTATTGACACAATCTAGATCATTTATCATTCTGTTGGCGGGCCTCTTGGTGTCGTGGCAAATCTGAGCTAGGACGGATACACAACATCCCAGCAGAAGGACCAAGATATCAGTACTCTATAAAAATTTCTCCCCACTCTGGTCTCCTGCATGCCACAGCAAAGGGCCTAACCACTACACCACAGATGCTGGAGTTGGCCTGTTGATGTGTGTGATAAGCATAGGTCTGTCCCTGTGGTTTTATGCACCCCGCATAATTTAGCAAAATTTTATAATTTTTTTGCATAATTTCTGATTATTTTTATTCTTTGTTAAAATTAAGAGAATCGCATAATTTCAGAATTTTTCTTGCATAAAACGACGGGGACAGTAGGCAACCAGCACATAAGTGTTGCCTTTATCTGACCCGCAATTTATACACTTGTGTTCTCATGTGTCTTTCATCTGTTTCGCTACCTTGAAACACGCAAGACTTGATGATATAAATTTATGTTCGCGGTACCGTTTTGAATTAAACTTAGCTAGTTAGATGACGAAACCCTAAAAATTCTTTCACATTATAGGGGAATATTTGGGCTATTTGATAATATTCTTACACAGACAAAGAAGAAGAGAAAAAGGCTAATATTTGGGGGGGGGGGGGGGGGGGGGGTAAAGGCATTTTCAGACCAACCACGTTTGGTTTAAGCTATTGACACAATTTGAAAGACAATCTGGGGAAAAAAACGGCCCCGGGGAAAAAAAATTGGAAATTAAAAAGGCAGCCGGCCCCCCCCCCCCCCCCCCCCGTTTCTAATCAGGAGAAATTGTACAGTCAAGCGAGCTATCAAAGATGGCCAAATTTGATGTTGAAACAGGCCTCCAAGGAAAAAAACATCTTCTTTTATTCTAAATTAATTAAAAGTACGTCACTTTCTGCAGCAAAAAATGTTTTTGACAGTCCCAGTCTGTGAAGTACCCAAATCAAATGAGCTTGGTGCAGTGTATCTCTCGTCTTCTTGATAAGTGGGCAACCCAGAGAAAAATGTGCGGTCCATCAGGACTGGAAATAACAACAAAAATTTTTTGGGAATGAAAACTTGAGGGTGAAAAAAGTGCAATTTTTAAAAAAGGCAGTGCTTCTTAACCTTTTCCAACGTCTTCCACTTTGAAACTTTTACCACAATTTACATTTTAATTCAATTACCGTACATAACTACTGGTACAGTCAAACCTGTTCCAATGGCTACCTGTCTAAGACAATTTGCTACCTCAGAATTACAAAGTTCTATCTGACATTTTTGAGATACCGGTACTAACACCATGAGGTCAGAATGCAAATGTTCTATCAAAATCGTACGAATATAAGGAGTCGTAATCAAGACATTCAAAGAATTGCATTCGAAAGAGATTGACATACTGTTAAACTAAAAAATTTTGACATCAAATTTATAAAAACTAGGTAGGGCCAACTGAGTAACTGAGCAGATAGAATGTTGTAATTCTGAGGTAGTGAATTGCCTTTACAAATGACCACTTCCCATCCATTTACCCCTTGCATTTTTTATACATTATATAACAACACCGTCCAAGACCTTCACTTGTCTTAGCCAACCACTTTCCTCCTCGACAATGGGTGGCCATCTTGGACAATTGCAACTGCACCAGCATCTCACTTTCCCCTTTAAACTTGCTCACCCAAAAGTGGTTTCATCCAGTCTTAGGTGAGTTTATACGAAATTATACTCCATTTGTTAAGATGCACTGCTTGTGAAGGAAGACCAGGGGACATGGACCCACGCATCTGAATTCACACCCTCTCCCTCAAACCATGCATGTCTATGTTGAGTAATGTGTGGAGTGTAGTGTGTATGTGTGGGTATGTGTGTGTGGTGTGTATGTGTGTGTGTTGTAACATGTGTATGTGTGTGAAGGAGTGCCTGTGAGGAGGGTGCGTATGTGTGTTTGAGGGAGTGCGTGTGTGTGTGTGTGCGCATGTGGAGAGAGAGAGAGAGGGAGGACGGGGGGGAGAGAGAAAGGGATTACAGGACGGAATGCATGAGAATGCTGCAGACCATGTGTAAACATCAACACAATGACATAACTGATGGTACTGGAAATGTTCAGGCAGAAGACAAACACATTCACATAAACAATAATCACGGGTAGCATTGGGGGAAAAAAACAAACACAGACAGAGAAAGTAAAGCAGTCAGACCTATCTATCACACATTGCCTTCCAAACACCACCCATGACTACAAGAACAAGGGACAGCAGAAAGCAGTATAGACAATTAAAGTCAGCATTCAGCCTTCAACTTCGACCTTTCACCTGTTTGTCAGAAACTTGCAAACACACCAAAAACAAACTGACATAGACAGCTGACACAGACACTTAGTAACTTAGAGCTTCCAAGATACAAAAAAAAAGAAGAAAAATGGTGCTGCAGCATTAGTGGAAACAAATGAAAATTGCGTGAGCAGAAGAGAAGTGGGGGCCAACTGACTAGTAAAAACAAGAGGAAATAAAACAAAGACAGTTTGTTGAAAGAATATGACTATGACCGGCCCCACACCAGCTAGGCTAACTTGATCATGCAGAGACACATATTGGCAACATGTAGAAAACAACCAAGAAATCATTTTTTAAAAATTGAATCAATATATTCTTTAAAAAATCATTGGTTTGGTTTTATCCTTTAAAAACAAACAAACACTTGGGCCAGCAAAATGAGAATCTCACTATGGCAGCATTCACCAGTAGTAGTAGGCTACAGCCGATGGCTCTCAGGTCGTGAGGAGTATTTCACCACATGTGTGCAACCCTAGTAGACATGACAGACCTGCAGATGTCCAGTTTTCTGTTATACTGAGAAGCTCTCAAAATGAAGGACATAAAGCTAGCTGGAGAAGAATACTTGGAAATGAAATTGTTACCGGTAAAATATTATGTATCTGGAGCAATTAATTATTTTAGACACACCAGAAACATTAAAATTTAAGCTGAAAGTCAAAAATACTTCAAGTTCAAGATCTTGTCTGGTTCAGTTGAAATTGAAAACACCTGCAACAAAAGGTGAGTCTAATATTAACTTATTAAGAATAACTAAAGAGCTATACGCAAAGCAAAATAGGAAGATCTGTTTAATGAACAATAATACTGCAGCAATGGTAGGCCTATTTCTGCACATTTGTTGAGCATTGAGATCTAACACTATTAGTTAATAGAACACAAAAAAGATACTGAAAAAAGAAATTGTTACAGTTCAGGAGTCTGATTAAAAATACACCTATATTATATATATACCTAGTACCAATGATCTTTTGTTAGTTCAAATGTGATTTTTTAAAATTAATGAATAAAGATCTCTTCTCAAATATGAAAGACACACTCTCGTTGTACTGAATAAGGAACGACTCCAACCTGAAAAACAAACTCAAAACTATGTGGTCAGTGACAGTGATAGATACATGTAGTGATAGACACAAAATTGTGAGAGTGAGAGGCCAGACCAATTCAACAAAAACAATGCTCCCGCTAATCAATGCCTACAGCAAGCATGTCAGAACCCACCAGAGGAAACAAAATTTTGAAGTTCAACTTTCTCGGGAAAATGTTTTAAAACTTTGAACACGAGACTTCCATTTCGATAGATGATCAAGATCAGATTTTAATGAGGGTTTAAACAAAAAAGATGGAAATTGTGCGCGTAAGCCACACCCAAGGGAAACAACTTAATAAATGTTCCAGCTTTACAGTAAATTTCAGGGTTGTTTCCCTTGTCCACATTTACGTACCTTTTCATTTTCACTGATTTTCAGTCGTTGAGCAGAACGGACTGTAAAGACAGATCCAGATCTAGTAGTAGAGATCATTAAGAATAGGCAGAAATGTTATGCCTGTTCGACACTTTACGGCAAATGAAAAAAATTGAAACTAGGAAAGAAAAAGAATTGAGCTGTGTTGTTTTTACCTTTGTTTTTTAGGATACTGAACAGTAGTAGGGGGTCACCAAAAAGTAAAAGTACTGTTGATTCAGTCTGTCTTGGTACAAGTACAAGCTTAGTCTTCACCATAAAATTTATATCTGTTGCCCATTGAAGGATCGGTTCGGTTTCAGGCCACTTCAGTTAACTACATGATATTGATATTAATAAACCAAATCCCCAAACTTATCACTATCACCCGACGCATGGCCTTGAAATCAAATGCATCTACTTGAATTTGATATTATATTGGTGGTCATCAATGGTTTTGTCCCTCTCATGTGGAGGGCAATTCAGCTAGCCCCAACCCGAACCGAACATGATGACAATGGGTACCGTCTATTATCTTTTCAAGACAACAAAAGCATTAAAAAATATTTTAATTTAAAAAAATAGGCCTACTTTACTACTACTACCGGTAGGCCTACTTGATTTTAAATCATAGCTCTGAATTGTTCAATATACCGTACATGACAGAAGTCTTATTACAATTAAAACAATTAAATTTTTTTTGGCACAATTAATACAATTATGAACACTGAAGAATAGAAGAGAATACGATTTGGTATTTTTTTACTTTCCCTCCCGTCTCACACTCAGCTACCAGTTGTCAATTTTCTACTAAATATTGATGCGCTGAACACGAATATCAACTTCATTTCCGTCGCAAATTAATGGTTTTTGAAATATTTGATTGTTTTTAACCGAGATAGACATGCTTTGGACCAATCGGGGGGTTCCAGGGGGGCCTGCCCCACTGGGGTAAAAGAAAATCTGGGGGGTTACAGGGGGGCATGCCCCCCTGTTTTTACACCCATAATTTGATATTTTACTGTTAGATTTGAAATTGTCTTGAAAATAATTGATTTGCGACAGTTTTAGTGGCTTTATGTGTGATCTGCAGCAAACAGTACAGCGGTTTGACCCCTGAAACAGTGCATCTGTGTGCGGGAGTGAAAGTAAAAATTTACCTACGATTTTAATTCAGTCTGGTTGATTCACTACAATTCATGTATTATTTTTGCTGACGCTTTTATATCAATAAAAATAATAAATGTTTAATATGCGGGAATAACAAGCAAAGAATGTGTCAATGAGCTAGGTCACTGTGACCTGTCAGTCCTACAGAAAAGGACAGCGAGATTATAAGAGTCATTGTACTGATTTTCACTGCATGAGCACCACTCCTTTTAATAAAGGCAGAAAATGATCTCAGAAGAAGGAAGCAATTCATTTTTTACATCAGGTTAAAATGTGTATGCATAATATATGAAAGCCCTGAGAATTCTAGAATTTAACTCTTTGGAAATACTTAGTGTAGCAACAGAGAATTTATCATAAACTATATTGGTCCATCCCCGTCAACTTTAACTTAACCCTATCTGTACGTCCTGGGGTTGTATTCTTCACATTTTAGAATACTTGTGCAAAGATCTCTGAAATATTCAGTATTTAAAACAATTTTTTTTTGATAGACTGCTCTATGCAAAGCGTACGGATCGGATTAACGTGTAAATTTCCTCTTTGGAAAGTGGTGGCACAGAGTTCCCCACATCGTATGGATACGATAGTAAAACATGACATATACGGATAGGGTTAAAAGACAATCAACTATTTGTTTGGAACAGTCTCCCATTCCAATAGAATAAAATGTCATGTTGCAGTTTTACCATTTTGTTTCGTTAAGTTGACAGAGACATGACATTCTCTGGTCTGTTCTGCTAGTGAAAACTGAAAAAAAGGAGACTTACCCAAAACAAGTATTCACGTGAAAAGACTGGCTTTCAGTCATATTTTATGTTCCTGTATGAGATTTTAAAATGTTACAAAAATCATATATTATAAGAGTAAATTAACACCAGCTTCACTGTTTGCGTCTGTTGAAATGCAGCCAGCAAATATTTAGAATTGACATCTTTTCTGAAAAAAAACAAAATAACATACACCTAGTTTCATTGTCCATTCTGAAAAAGAATTTTATACAATATAATACAGATAGGTCGAACACAGAAGATTCAAGATCACGCATCCATCGAACTGTGGCTGCAGTTCCGTTTTTTTCTTTCTTCTTTTTTATCTTTGAAAGATATCCCTCCAACTACAGATCCCTCGAACAGCCAAGGTCGGTCTTGACGAATTCGAGCTATCTTTGTTATACTGTATAGTGAATTAATTAAAAATACTGAAATGGCTTCAGGCTCAGGACATGCCTTGATAGATCTGTGAAAGAAAGCACATGCAATTTATCAATAATCAAGAATTAAAGAAAACGAGGCGAGTTTCACAACAGGCTCCATGTTCCACAAATTGAAAGAAAAGAGCAAGAGAGGAAAGAGGATAGAATGGTCAAGCTCAAATACTAAAATTTTTCCTTCATAGCTGTACTGTACCTATGGTCAACAATGCAGACAGCGACTTTATTTCTACCAGTCGACTTTTTAGGATCGAAAGGAATTTTAAAAATTTTATATAAAAAGAAAAGAAGTCAAAAACTCTGCAGACTTTTTGGTCAGTTGTCCTACGTGCATAAGCCACAAAGCCCATGGGCAGCACTGATAGATTTATAGACTTGAACCCAAAGTTCAAATAATTTGACTGTCCCTCTCTAAACACACCCACCAAGGCAGAAGTTCAGCTGATGAGCTGTCAACTGCATTTCTCACTGTTGTCTTGCTTTCACTTTCTCTGACAATTCCATGTCATGTCATGTTGAAACCAAGTTCAGTTAATTTAAACAAAAGAACAACAAAAAATTCAGCTCATTTGAGTGAAGATAATGAAATATTTCAATCGTTACATCTAAATTTCTACAGGCTTTGAATTAAATGTGACCATGTCCAGGCAGGAGATCACATGGTGCAAAAAAAAGTTGACCACCTACAGGTAACAACGTTCTAAATTTAGAACCATGCCTGCTGTATCCGGTCAGAGGTCAAAGGCAACCGCCGGTAAATATGACATCATTTGACCTACATATTTGCACAGCATATAAAATACAAACTAACAGAGTCGTATCACGAGCCCGATAAAAGTGGGCAAATAATAAAAATTTAGAAGCAGCACTTTTCATTTTGATTCCTACCTTTACAATGCAAAAACTGGTCAATGGAAATGTCTGGGATGCGTGCAAATATGTAGGTCATCACTCGCAACTCGCACTCTCACAATAATGACATCGACTGCTTTCGAAGATCGATTTCTTGCCAAGACGAGTTTACTGCCGGCTGGCTAGTAAAAACACCAAAAAATCTGTGGAAAGTACATATTAGGGCAGTCCCCATATTAGGTTAAAGAAATGAGAAAGAAGACAACTACGTAGACAGTAGTTGACGTTCTGTTCTGGATCTGACACTCCTCTCCTCTCGCCTGATCTCTCTCTCTGCGCCCTCTTCGGATTGTAGGGTTGACGACGCCATTGCTGTTGTCAGTCTTGCTTATTCCGAGTCATTTTCGCCGAACAGTTCTATTTACATGAGTTATCTACATAGCACATTAGTTCATTTATCAATGTGACAGTAAAGAACAAGGCATGAACATGAAAAGTCACAAATACCCCAACCACTTTAAGTCAACTGTTGTAACAGGCATGTGGCCATCTGCTCTGGTAGAATTACTGTTGTTCCAACCCACCACACTTACAACCTAGACTAGGCCTATTGTTGTTCTGCCCTGTTTTGATTGATTTCAACCCACTACAATCCCTTTATTAAACTGATTGTGTACCTTAGTAATCTAAACAACTTTCAGCAATATCCTTGGCTATCAAAAACTATGTAAACGTATTTTTAAGCCCCTTAGGAATGATCCGGACGGGTCTCTAGTCTACCGTTCTACAGGAGGAAAAATGAAGTGCAGGATAAGGGCTACGGGGCTGCACTCCAAAGTTTTCAGCACGGGGTCCCAAGGTCATGACGTATGGTTCTATTTCCGTTCCGAAAGAACGCGCCTACTTTTCCAGAATAAACGTCAAAAGATTTTTAGAATTTTTGTTCAATTGTCCCACAAGACCAGGTCGTACGTTTATGAAAAATATGCAGATCAAAGACAACATTAATTCAATATTATCAGTTACATTTCCCAACAATTGTTTCCTGGACAAAAGGAAAACAATGTTTGCCCGCTGCGTTACGCTAAATGACTAAATGCGGAAATCGAAAGGAAATGTAGATCTAGAATCTAGATCAGAGAGTTTACACTGATCTAGATCTAGATCAAGTCTACTTTTTGCAAAGTTTTTGTGTCTTTTAGTGATATTTTTAAGTTCAATTGTTGAGACAGAAATTGAAGATCCATCATCAAGACAATCCGACAAAAAGCTGTGACAATACATAGGCCAAGGAGATTAAAAGTAGAGTTTTAATACATGTACTCACTTCTAAGCTCCAATTGATGTAGGCCCACAGAATTCTACACTTGGTGTAGAATTCTGTGTGTAGGCCTAATCGGAGACCCTGCCGTGCGCCCTTCCAGTCACGCAAGCGTGTAGGCCTAGCGTAACGACCTAACTTTGCGCGAATTTAGCAAACACGTATACGTAACACGTCAAATTATTCTGGGAATTTTAGAGTTAGATCTATATAATGTAGATTTGTTTGTTACCAAGTTTCAAGTTAAATTACTAGATGTATAGTGCCTACAGAGGGCCCTTATTTGCGTTGTGGAAAACACGCAGAACAGCGTTTGAGTTATTTAGAACACGTGCATGTACTTTTGCGGTTGCAGATTGCAATCTAGGTCTCTTTTATATAATATAACAATTTATTTTTTCTTCTTTTCATCCATATATAGATATTAAAAGTCATCATCAGATCGTGATATATGTACATAGACAATTATTATTATATTTATCAAACAAGCACACTATTATATAGAGCCATATATTAGATTCTATGTCATTCCAGGGCTGATTTAACAATTGGGACGGTAGCAGTAGCAGGGTGCAGGTATAATTAATTTAGTTCATGTATCCTAAGCTTTACCTCGTTTAATTTTATGATTAAAATACATTCTTAGAAGTGATCAAATTTCCGACTCGGTGTGTTGTAATAATTGGGAAGTTGCTTTTGCTCTTCACATTTTCTCTCTGGCTGCAAACACTGTTTCTGACATAAATGAAGTTGAACAGGTTCGATATCATACTTCAAGAAAAAGAGAGAAAAACAAAAAAGGTTATTTAATACTATTATTGGATTCACGAGGATCGTGTTGTGCTGAAATCTCTGGGACAGACTCCGGGCATGCCAAGACAAAACAAGCCGCTATGATAACAAATATCTACAAAAATAACGGATCAATCAACTCGGCCATGGGCGGCTAGTAGGCTATACGTTCTTATACTATCTGACCGTCTAGGCAGTTTATAGACCTACTCGAATAGCCTAGGTGTAGGTAGGCCCTACCACCGTTCTTTAAAGTTCTTTTTTTAGTAGAGGGACTCAATGATCGCCTGGCGCAAATAAGTCACAGCCATGAGTCGGGCTATACATATATACTCTTGACTGAACTGATTGGAAAGCCCCCCCCCCC
>NW_004798004.1:123116-154990 GCF_000002075.1 Aplysia californica | reverse complement strand
TGTCTCTCTCTCTCTCTCTCTCTCTCTCTCTCTCTTTCTCTCTCTCTCTCTCTCTGGTTTTAAATCTTTAAAAAAATTGGAATTCGTCGCTATGATGATAATGCTTTCAATAATAGCAATAATAACAAAACTTATAACAATAACATCAATTAACAACAATAATAACAGCTGTAATAGCTATGACAATAATCACAAACAAAAATCATAATAGTAATAATAATAATAATAATATTAATAATAATAATAATGATAATAATGATAATAATGATAATGATAATGATAATGATAGTGATAATAATAATAATAATAATGATAATAATAATAGTAATAAAATAATAATAAGTAATAATAATAATAATAATGCGAAGAAACGGTATTGCGTTCCATGAAAAAGTAACTCTGGTCACCTTTCTCAATGACGACCTGTTCAAGATGGCTGCTTCCATTCCAATGATAAACACAATCATGAAAAGAATTTTGATTTTAGGCTCTAAACACAATACTGGGCAGTGTAGAACAACTAATTTGGTATGTGTGTGTCTCTTAAGAAGCAGCATTCTGTTTGGAATCTAATAGCGCCGTAATAAGATTTAAATGCTGTGTGTTGTTGGAGGGAGGGGTGGCACTCACTCGTCACTCAGTCACTGTGGACTGCAGTCTCCGTCTCCAGTCTACTCCAGGCTCCAGGAGTCCAAAGCATGAGCTGCGACTATTATAGCATTTGAAAAAATCCAAAACTATTATAACATTTAAAAAAAAACTTGATAACAATGATAACATAAGAGGGAAATGGAAGGCTCTTTGGAAAGGCTGTACTGTAGTTATTCGCACAGGCACAGGGCACAGGGTGTGTGAATGGGGGCACAGGTGACAGGGTGTGTGAATGGGGGCACAGGGTGTGTGAATGGGGGCACTAATTGGATGGTGGTCCCGACTTTTGTGACAGGGAAATATAACTTAACCTAGAGAAAATCTAGATTAGAACGATTACTTCTGGTTCTAAGTCTAAACGATTACTTTTTGATTCGCGTGACGAAGAGATAGCCTTTCAAACCGAATTGCAAAAAAACATCAAGTCATGGTCAAATTCAGAGGGGCATGCCCCCCCTGAACCACCCCATGTTTTTTTTTTTTTAAGTCAGGGGGGCTTTCTGACTTTGTGAAAAACAAGTGAAATTTTACTGCTCATTTTGTAGGCTAGATTTAGAATCTAGGCTACTGATAAAACATAAAACATTGATACCGACTATTTGAATCAGTATCGATATTTCAGTTGCCTACACTACACAAAAGTCGGGAGCACCATATCCAAGTAGTGCCTGAATGGGATTGTATTCGCACAGGGTGTGCGAATACTATGAAATTTTATTAGCACAGGATGTGTGAATACTATGAAATTATATTCACACAGGGTGTGTGAATACTATAAAATTATATTCGCACAGGTGTGTGAATACTACAAGGGAGTGTATACAGACCCGGTAACCGGGGACAAAGTCACAAAGTATACAGACCCGGTTAGGGAACTCTTTTGTGATTTTGGAAAGTTTCAGCGCCCTCTTGGCTCAGGGTAGATCTAAGTTCTTCTAGATCTAGATCTATGGCCTAGGTCTAGATCTAGACAGACAGACATAAAAATCATTGATTTAGTTTCAAGGCTAGCCTAGAACAGATCTAAATGAAGATTGCAGATGTCTTTTCGATGAACGATCGTTTTTCCACCGTTTTGGAGTTGGAGGAATCACAATTTGAAGAAAAAAACAATGTCATAATTTTAATCGAGCAGTCACCCTCTCTATTTCTCTGCTTCTCTCTCCTCTGTGTATCGCTCACCTTCTCTTTTTCTTTCTTTGTCTCTTTCTTTCTCCCCACATATTTCCCTCTCTATCTTTCTCTCGTTCCCTCCTGCCAACTGGAGCATGTCATATTCATTTTGCTAGCATCTCTCTCTCTCTCTCTCTCTCTCTCTCTCACACACACACACACACACACACACACACACACACACACACACACTAGGCGCCTAAGCCTACCGGGTCTGGGCGCTGAAGCTTTCCGAAATCACAAAAGAGTTCCCTTACCGGGTCTGTATACTTCGTGACTTTGTTCCCGGTTAGATCTACTGGGTCTGTACTTCGATACTACAAAATATTATTGGCACAGGGCGTTTCAAAAGAAGGATGGTAATTATCTAGATCTAGCATTTCCTCATTTTTCCTTTTTTCATCCTCTTTCACGTAGGGACAAAGATCATGGATCACAAGATAGTTGGCTCTTCTTTTTGAGCCAAATAAAAAAGTGTTCTCAGAATTTGGTGGCGCCCTCTTCGAAAAAGTGCGGACTTTGCAAACAGACCCTACTGGGACTAGTGTGAAAAACAATAAAAGTGAAATTAACAGACTGTGCTTATCCTATTCTTCTTCTAGAGAAAGGAAAGAGCTTCAAAACAAAGACTTCAGCGCCCTCTGAAGCAATGCGCTGACTTCTGTGAACACTTTTCGGACTGAGTGAACAATCTTGTTATCTATCTTTGGTAGGGATGGATCAAGATAGAATCTAGATCTAGATCTAATTCTAATTTTGTGCAATGTGATACCAAAAAACCCAACTCAAATTGGAATTCAAGTTGTGTATTGTGTCAATGATAATGACTCAAATCTCTCTTTTAACAGTTTTTTTTCTTCTGTTTTGCTTGTGCTATAGGAGAGAGAGAGAGAGAGAGAGAGAGAGAGAGAGAGAGAGAGAGAGAGAGAGAGAGAGAGAGAGAGAGAGAGAGGGAGAGGGAGAGGGAGGGAGGGAGGGAGGGAGGGAGGGAGGGAGGGAGGGAGGGAGGGAGGGAGGGAGGGAGGGAGGGGGGGGGAGAGATGAGTGCATGCTTACTTTAACTTTAAATCTGAAACAAGTTATACTAGCTAGATCTAGATAATCTAGATCTAGTGTCCAGTAGTTTTAACATTTAAAGCCTTTGCCAAAAGGTGGGATACCCGGGTGTGACAAACGAGGTCCAAAATCAACGTAGGCTCGACCCTGTGCGAATAAAATTATTTCTTATTCGCACACCCGGTGTGAATAAAATTATTTCTTATTCGCACACCCGGTGTGAATAATATTAATTCTTTTGCGCACACCCGGTGTGAATAAAATGAAATCTTATGCGCACACCTGGTGTGAGTAATCACTTCCCTTTGGAAATTGCCTTCCCTCCCGTTTGTTTACATAGCCTGGCTAAGCTAAGATAAGAAACAGAAGTGATTGCTAAGGACAAAAGTGGCCATGTAGGGTAAGTGAACCCTACCACATTAGCCAGTAATGTTTTTCTGCCTTTTTTGTATTAAAAATTTATTTTGGCCGGATTTAACTTGGTGGACCCAGAGTGTTTACATATTGATCTATATGTGTATTAATGTGCACTATCTATAACAGTAGGGGGGGCAAAAATAATTATTTTTTAAAAAGCTCAATCTTCACGTTTACCTGGCAAATGATATGTTTCAAAATGGCTGCCAATGGAACGGGAAGGTAATTTCCAAAGAGCGCCAGGATACACTGAATTAGAATGTGGATGCTCGTCAAACAAAATATAAAGACATCGAGTGCAGGTTTTACTGTCTTCTCTTTATCTTCTGGTTAAGAAAATGCTGAGAAACACAGGAGACGAAGATCTTTAGAATGAAAGAAATGAAAAAGGTTTTCAAAAACGAAGTGAGACTGCCAGTCTAGCCGTATTTAGATCTAGGTTTGGCCCTATCGACTCAAACATGTTGAGTACACAGGTCTCATTAGATCTAGATCTAGTACAGTGGAGTCCACTTATAACGAGTCCTGAAACAATGAGAAGTCTGTTATAAAGACACTATTCTAAAACCCCGTTTTTTCTCCTTCTTTATCTTTGTAAATAAAATACTGCTATTGCTCAATCAGACCGTCACGTGAGTCGGTTTTAACGGAATATTGCTGCTGCTGTGCACAGCGCACAGATCAATTAAACATTATATTATAAAACCTTGCCAGTTGAGAAAGTTGTTGGTGATCCAGCGAAACAAAGAATGGGAGAGCCCACATGAACCAACAATGAAGGCCGGAGCGAATGATGAGTGGAGAGGGTGTGGCATGCGCAGACAAGCAGAACGCATCGCGTGATAGGCCAGGCCAGTCTAGATTATCTAGGCATACCGTGCCTCTCACTTTTCTGGTACGGGATGGAGAGGTCACAATGCTGTGATAGATGGAGTGAATGTGTGACGTGCGCAAGCAGACGCAATGCACCACAGGGTGTGGTGGGGTGGGGGACAACACAGCGGGCGAGTTAGCCTAGAGCCAGAGCCCCTTCTTTCTGATCGCCAACGCTGAGCTGTCAACATTGCTAGTGCAAGAGAAAGAAACCTAATTCGATTTTTGATCAAGTAAGACCTAGAGATCATGTTGAACAAATCATCACCAGGGGAAATACAAAAAGGAATAAACAGAACGCCAAACTCATAGATTAGGCCTACATTACTATTTCCCTTGAATTTGTTATTGGATCCCTTGTAACGAGAATCCTGCTATAACGCACATTTCGCACCGGTCCCTTCCCTCTCGTTATAACAGGTTTCCACTGTAATTATTCAGGTTTAAAATACATGCAAGTCAGTGAGGCACCTTTTGTTTTTGTCTGAAATACAAATACTTTAGACATTGCAAACTAAACATTTCATTTACAATTCAGCCATCAATAATGAGTATGGCTAGCCTGATTGTCTAGCCGTCCTTAAGTATGGCTAGCCTAGCCGTCTAGCCGTATTTATCTCAGGCCATACATTAGGCCTAGAAAACAGGTCTCATTAGTAATTATTCAGGTTTAAAATACATGCACTGTAGGGTTGGGTCGGGCTCGCAAAATTAGTGTCCGCGAGTAACGAACTACTCGTTGGCACTACCCGCAAACGAGCGGACGGGTAACAAACCGTCCGCTTGTGAAGAGTAGTTTGCTACTCGCTACTCGCTACACATCGGACAGAGACAACAGTTTGTTCAGCGGACGGGCGGACCGAGAGACTCCATGCATTCGAGCGGGCGGATGGACGGACAGGAGCGACTCCTTCCATTGCATACAACTTACAAACCCCCCCCCCCAAAAAAATAAAAGATTAATTACAAAATCACCCTCCTGCCTCACATTTTAACTAGGCGTTCGTGGCGGAAATTTCTGCCCCCCTCCCCGGCCTTTGCGATAATTGGAATGTGAACAGTGTGCCCCACGCACAAGGTGAAAGGTTACATACATAGTACTACGTCACCAGCCTCTCTCACTCCCTGTGGTACCGCTAGTGGTTTGAAACATTAGGCCTAATTAACAAACATTAGACCGTGGGCCTAACCTTGCGTCGAGTATCTCGTCTGCTAGAGTTCGTCCGTTTGCCCACCTGCCCAGTGAATAAAATTGTGGAGCGGCCCAAAAAACGAACTGACTTGAGGCTTGAGGTCCGCAGTCCGCTCGCTGAGAGAGTCAAATTGTGGAACGGACCCAAAAAACCGAACTGTCTTGAGGTTCGCAGTTCGCTTTCATGGCCGTCCGTTACCCGCTCGCTCTGACTGAGTCCGCGAGTAACGAACCCGTCCGTCCGCTCGCCCCATCTCTAATGCACTGTCATTTAAAAGTCACCTGGTTTCGTCTCAAATACAAATACTTTAGGTTAGGTACTGCGAACTAAAAATTTATTTACAATTCAGTAGGCTTTTTTTGTTGTTGTCAGTCCAGATCTAACCATCATATTAAAAATAAGTACGGCTAGCCCAGCTGTCTAGCCGTACTTAAGCCTAACAGTCTAGCCGTCATTAAGTACGGCTAGCCTCTTCCTTTCAAAAATTTTCACTCGAACTTTAATGGCCACCTGGTGAGAATAGCTCATGACCCGCTGGTCTCACCCCCCCACCTAGTGGACATTGACAGTGATGAAGATCTATATTTTATTAATGTATTAGTTCGGACTGCTTCAAGCATTCCATTCTAATGAGATGAAGGAGCGCTCTTACCGAATTATGTCGGGATAACGGATATATGGAAAATTACGATGCAGACTTTTGAAACACAATAGATATGATCTTCTTAACGAGATCTTTGTTCAATTTAATCTTTAATGAACAACAAATCTCAAATAGATCTAGATCTAGAATAATAATGTAAAAACGTTTTTACCCTTTCCAGTAAAAAATGTGTCTCACTACCTACGCTACTGCGCGGGATGTGGGACTGGCCGACGGCCGGACCTTTTGCTGTTTACACACTTAATGATGGCAGGACTCTCACTCTCTGCCTGCACATGATGAATTATGGTTCAAGGAAAAGAGAGTGTGTACCGACGTAACAAGACACGAGCACGAGACTAATGCTCTTGCACGACAGTAGAAGGGTTGTAAATTATTCAAAGCAAATGGGCGAGGGCGTTAAATCGTGTTAATTAGTTTAATAATTAAGCAATCCAAGCTCTTTTCTTCAGTTTAATTTTTTTTCTTTTATTCTTTCTTTTTCTTTTTTTCCGTGCTTCTTCTTTCCCCTCATTTTTGAACATTTGGATTTAAGAGCCAAAAAAGAGCCAGAGAGCCAAATGAAATTCTCCAGGCCAGATGGATCCAAAAGAGCCACATTTCTGGGATTTGGCTCCAAACTGACAACCCTGACTGTGACGAAATGACTTCCCTTATCTCTGGAAAATTGTTATACTTGCACTAGCCCCAGAATCGCAGCGTTTCCCCGGAAGTAACCCGCCCCAATTGCATTTTCCATGTTTATGGAATGCTGTAATTTTCCATTGAAAAGGGTCAGGGCCTATGCACTTTATATAGCCTAGGGCCTGCGCGCTTCTCGATCAAAATTGGTGGGCCCTATACCTGGGTAGCCCAGCTCATGCCCAGTAATATAATATAGGGCCTGAGCACTTCCAGGGCTTAAGTTTATAAAACTCACTAAGTTAGGAACTAAGGCAAAAACAACTGTGAAAAAAATCTGTAATTAAAAACAACTCAACAAAGCTTGCCCAGTTATGAACGGTGTTGCTGATCAGGTAGGCACAACCACTCGCACCCTCCCACCTCCACCCTTCCCCCGTCCTTCCACACACCCCCGCAATGACAATACGCGTTTGATGTTTCCAAGTGTGTGACGAAATCCCTGTGAATGTGGGTTGTGACGAGATGACTGTGACGTTTTGACTGCACCAGTGTGACGAAATGACCATGTGACGAGATGACTGGTATTCTTCCCTCCCCGAGTTATTTCTAGTAGCCTCGTCCCTGATCCCTATAGGGTCATTTCCGGTTAAAAGAGGGGTTGAGAATAGCAAGGTGGGTTATTCCCACCCCTGGTGAGAATAACCACTTCCTTCTGTAATATACTTGTTGACAAGCTGACTCAATCTGCGGGTTTGGTTTGGCGATTTTTATTGATTAAAAAAAAATTTTTTTCCTTTGGTCTTGCGACTCATTGTTGTTGGAAATTTAAGTTGTATTTGTGTTAAAGGAGTTTTGTTTTGAAAAATTATCTTCACTAGACATGGTGCCGCACTTTGATGCAGTCTCAACGTCGCTACCAGGAAGAATCAGAGGCTCAGGAGAACAGTGAGGAAGATTTGACTCCCAAGAGGAAAATTGTGGATCCCGAGACAAGTATAAGATATGTCCACAGCCCGGGTAAGCTCAACTCGTACTGTTGTGGGGAGTGGTAGTTATAAAACCCAGATAATTATACGCTGCCAAATTTGAGGGGTTTGGGTAATAATACTCAGATGTTTTGCAGCCCTTCCAAAGAAGGACACAGAAAATAATGGTACAATTAGACAGGTTCGGACTCACAAACGAGGAATCCTCTTGCTTTAATAAAAACTTGATAATGACTGAAGACATCTGAAAATGTAATTATGCACATTTCAATTAAAAGAAACAAACATAGCTTGATAATATACACAGGTCTATTCAGTTATACGTGGATGTGTACAAATCTGGGTTCTCAAAGGGAGAAAAAATCAGAAAAATGTGGAAAAAAAAGGTTTATAATGATGTTTTATTAATAGTAAAGTCGACTTGGTTTTACACGTAATTAATTAACAAATGATTTGTTCTACGTTGTCATTTGAGTTTGGAGGATATGTTCACATCTGTAATTTCTTCATTTTAAGCTCAGTTTGTAAAAGGAAGATGCGTTTGATGTAAAGATCAATCTCTCTTCTCATTAGCTGCCAAATTTGGGGGGGTTTTGGTAATACTCAGATGTTTTGCAACACCTCCAAATAAGGAAGCAGAAAATGATGGTACCATTGGGCAGGTTTTGGACTCACAACTGAGGAGTCCTCTTGCTTTAATAACAACTTGATTGTCATTGCAGACATCTGAACATTTTTTTCTGCAGTAAATGCCCCAATTTTTCCAGTGTGTGATGTGATACATGGGGCTGAAGCTAAGAACAGTTGAGTTCACCATGTTTCCGCACGACTGGCACAAGCATGTGGTATTGCTACATAAAGGTTTTACCGTGTGCCAACAGATTCAGTAAACTCAAATATATAACCTGGAGAAGTGATTGGGGAGTGCTTTTGTTTGATAATGGATAAGTACAACTGTGCATATTTAGCTGATATTGACAGCAAAGATTAAATAACATTTTATTAAACTTAATTAAAAGATCATATCATGTATTACGGGGTGTAAAATGCTCTTTCTGGCTCTTCTGTTTACTTGATACCATTCCAATTCAGTCTGAATGTGCCAATATCAACATGGAACTTTTATTTTTTTCTTCTTTTTCTTTTTCTTTCTTTTTCTTTTTTTTTTGCTCTTTGGGCACAGAATTTGTGAAAGGCTATGGAGACAAACCCGTGTGGTTTCACTACAGGAGAAATTTCAAAGGAAAAATCCCCCCTCCCACAAGGGAAAATTGTATTGTAAGTATGCATAATTTTGAAAATGTATGACTTATTTCTGTTGCAGTCTAGTGGGTTGGATGCTAGATTAATCTTATACATATAGTGGTCTTGAATTCAATTTCTGGCAGAGTCTGGTCTATAATTTTGTCTCGTTAGGAAACATTTAGTCTACATTCTTTTCCTAGGTTTGAGCCAGGCTCCATTATAATTTTATTTTTCCAGGGGGCTGTACTGTTGATTGAAGTCACCCTGTGTTTGTACTTTTTATATTTGACTTAGACCAGAGCTTTGAATGTAAATTATTCCTCTGGAGCAAACCTGTTGATCTTTTCATTGCTGAAAAACAATTTTGAGTTTTGGATTTGAGCAACGTTTGTGGCAAGATTGTTTGAGATTAGATTAGAATGCAGCTTTACTATGGTTGGAGTGAGGTGGTAAATGGTTGAAGACAACATGCATTGGCAGTGATTGGGCTTAATCTCTTTTAAGACCCCTTTACATTTGATTTAGACAAGTAGGTCTTGACACATAACATTGCTTTAGTTCTTATTATGTCCCAGAATATTTTTTTTTTCTCTTTTATCTTTTGTGCGTATATTTTTATTGAAGCTTTTCATGATAGATATTTTTAAAATATTTTATTTGGTCACAGAGACAGGGAGAAATTGCCACTGCCAGCCCCTGTCCTATCTGCAGAGACGAGTACCTTGTCCTGGATGCAAAAGTAGGTCAATTTGTTAAACACACTATGATGTGTTTAATCTATGCTTGATAAGTGTTATATGGCTTTATTTCTCTTGTTTTGTGGGTAGTTGGCGGGTGCTCTGGTGTGGTTTGCTTCTTCTTTCCTATCAAACATGATCTATCGTCCTTATTTCTCCTCCTCCTTTTTTGTGTTTGTTACTCTCTTGTAATACCTGTAATCTTCGACACTTATATGACCTTATTGAGTTGCAAGTGCCGTAAAACTCTTACTTTTACTAAAATTCTCTTGTTTTTGTTTTTCAAGAAATGTTTGTTTATTCGTCTAACCTGTGTTAGCTTTCATTAAGATTGAAGTGAAACTACCCTCCATCTTCCCTTCCTTTGCATGGTTTCCAAAATGTGACAACTGGAATGACTAATGAATGGCCTGTCCAAAATAGTAAATTTTCCTTTTGTTCATGAGACCTTAGAGCACTGGTATTTCTGAAGCTCTGTGGGTGTTTGTCCTCTTGTGTCTGGCTGATTGTCAGAAGCCTTTTAAAACACCAGATTTCTGGGCTGGTAGGTATTTTAGCATATTATTCAATGTCTTGTTGCACTGTTATTCTTGTAAAAAAGTAAATTTAACATATTATCATGGGTCTCAATATTCTGCTATTTAGCAGAATTCCTCTACCGCCATTTCCTCCTCTAAACTCCGCTACCGTGACAGCGGGCCAATCAGAAAGAGAGTTGCTGAGAGCAGAGTGACTGCCAGGTCTCGGGAATTACCCGGGAATTTGAAAAAAAATCGCAGAGACGCCGGAAAATACTTAAAAGATCTCGAATATTATTTGAAAACCAAATCCGATAACTTCTTTAAGTTCATTTTTGCCGGTCGCGATTGTGATATTAATTCGTTTTTTCCCGGTCGGAGAGTACGTTTCACGCGGACAGGCGGCTATGGCGGCAAGCGGAATTGTATGTGATACCGAAGCTCGACCGGAAAATCAAGATCTCAGAAATTTGTCTGTTAAAGTCTGATAACGCAACATTTGTAACATGCAGGTTCTGCATTACAAACTTGCTGTCGCTTGTGGGGGCAAAAAATAAAAAGAAAAGAAAGTTATACAAGCGTCTTGTCGGGCTCGTCATTGTGACTGGTCAATGAATCTGTGCACGTTCTGAGCGCTGTGAAGTACAGGACTCCAGAATGGGGGGAGATTATTGATTTTTAAAAAAAGATACGCTCGGGGATGGGGGAAGGGCTGGACGCAACACGAGAAGACAAAAACAGAAAAGAAATTGGAAGCAAATTTTTAATATTTAGAATTTCGATTACTACTACAGCTCTCTGCAAAGTAAAGTGCGAATTGGTGCTTGCCTTGTGTATAATTGGGATCCGTCATAACTACTTGTAAGCGTGTTAATGAACTTAGGGCAGGGGCCTAAGTGTTCGTGTTTCATTGGATGGGTGACAGTAAATTATGTCTCTAAGATTCGCAGATTTTCAGTGTCACTGCATCTTGCCCTCCCACAGTTCTTACACCTCTCACACTGAATAGGTTTACTTGAGCTATTCAAGTTATTACTAATATTACTCTACTTTGAGTTTGAGCCTTAATCTTGTCTTTCACGTTTATTATATAAATCATTACTCCCAGACTGGTTCATGACAGTCGATATTCTGGTTCTAGGACTTTTCTCAGGCTCCAAACAAGATTCATTTTTATATACATGTAGTTTATATATGCAGGCGAATACGATGAAGGTAAAATATAAATAAGTCGCACAAGACCACAGTGCACCAACACTTTCTGTACGTAATCAAGATTGTAAATATTTGGTAAGTGACTCTTACTTGAAATTATCTTCCGAACCCTCAAACTGGTGTGAAATAACCTTGCTTTGATAAATTGATGGTTTTTATTTCTACATTCTAGGGTCCAACAGTATAATAATAGTGGGTGTCTCGCGAAAATGGGCTTCTGTCGCGGTCACGCGGAAAGTTCCTCCTTTTTAAAAATTCTAAGTTGAGACCCATGATTATGTAGTAATTTCAATTATTTTGACTCCCAAGACTGTGTAAGTGTCAGTGACAGTGTAAACCTTCTCTTTTCAGAACATCAAGCTGCTAGAACAGTTCATCTGTCCTCACTCGGGGGAAATCTTTGACTCGATGAAGACAGGTTTGTGCCAGACCCAGCAGAAAGCTTTGACCGTGTCTGTCATGAGGGCCCAGGACCAAGGTAAAAACTTGGAACGTTGGAGATATTTCGGTCTTTTTTAAAACCCCTTGAATTCTAATAATCTCTTGTATTCTATGTTATGTTTTGGCTCTTTGTTTGAAGGTTAATTACCATTTCATTGAAATACTAAAAATATAGTTTGTTGAATGTAATCATATCCATTCCATATATTTTTTGTCGTGTCTGGATATTGACACAATATATATATATATACAATATAGTACTGTAGTCTCTGCCTAAACGCAAGCCATACGAAGGCACGCTACGCTCAAACGCACGCTTCCGTCATATGATGGTTTTTTTTTTTACTATATATATAATTTAGACGTACAAATGCACGGTCACTTCTTTTAAGCACACACTTCAACACGCGAAACGCTCCGACGGGCAAAGCTTCACAATGGGAAATTTTCACCGAAGTCTAGACAGCCTGCATAAGACATTCCTAGTCGAAACTGACCTTCACGCAGAACTAAGAGAGCGGTGGACAGAGTTTTCACGCCCTACTTTCCACTGACACACATAGATCTAGGTCTAGGACTGGTCGGGTGATATGTTGGGGAGGGGGGGAACTGAAATGTCTTCTGATTGATCACTCAAAATGCGTCTTTGAGAGAAGGTTTCTGATTGGTGTTTGAATGGCAGCATATGTAATGTTTAGTTAGACCTATGATGCGCAACACGTGTGAATGCTGTAAAACACTAGATAGACCTCTTATCAAAGATAAGTAAGTAATCAACCGCGCTCAAAGAACTTATAATGTACTTGTTCAATGAATCAAAAGAGAAAAGTCTGATGTCATCCTATGCATTTATCCAGTTGCAATAGGAGTCGGGATTGATCGCTTGGAATTAGAAAGCTGCGTGGCTGAGAGCTTTTCCCTATGACTAGATCTATCACGGACAGTTTCCTCTTATCAGTTCCCAACCTTTTACGGTGCATATCAGTATAGTGAGTCTGTTTTTCTGCGCCCCTCCCTACCTCCCCCCAACCCATTGTATTCATCAGTGCTTCCACTCTTCTGTATGTTTACGGAAATCCGTACTTTCTGCCAGTTCCGTACTTGTCCCTCCATCATTATCAACTCCCTCCATTAAAAAAACTGCGACAGCGCAGGACTGCCGAAATTCCGTACTCGCCTTCGTATCGTCTTGTATATACGGATATTTACGGTAATTCTCTCGGCAGCAAGTTAAAGTTATAGTAACCTGCCAGATTGCAAATTTCCTGCAATTGGCCATTATTCCGCTATGTCCCGTGCATTCATTGCGGGTTGGTCAGCAGTACATTTTTTACCTGCAGATGGATCAAAATCTGGCAAACCGTTTGTTCCAATTTCCTCCTTTTTATCATTCACTCATTCCTTCTGTCTATCTTTGGATTGTTGCCGCGGCTGGTAAATCTGCGCGTTGATCAAGTAAATTGACTTTTGATCTTAGACAGAAAATTACTGTCAGAAAGAAACTTTTCCCTGCAAATTTGTCTAGATCTGATCTAGAGAAATTATCAATGCGAAGATTTTACGGCACGTGAACGCAATAAGGGCCGCGATGAAAGAAATATACTGATACGGGGGTGCCCACAAGGGATAGGATCGGCCGATCGCGCTGATCGCCGGACTCGGTCGCCTCAAAAACAAACGTGTTTGTTTTCATTTTCAGTTTGTTTCAGGCGATCGAGTCGGGCGATGGGCCCGATCCAGCTGTAGGTAAAATAAAAAATAATTCGAAGTGGTGTTCCGAGGTTGTGACGGGCGACAAACAGACGTGAAAATTGAGAAAAAAAATTGGGTATACGCTGCACAACTGTATTTTGAAGGTACATCTATTTATTATTCCCAGGTTTGCCTGCTATCAATGCTGTGAGGACAAATTAATTGAATTATAGTAGCAATGAAAGGGGAACCTGCTTTTAAACATTGCCAGCAATGAAAAGATATGTTGGGGAAGAAATCAAACAAGACAAAAATGTTGGTGAAAAAATAAATGTTATGGGCTGTCGGAAATCTCTTCAAACAGGCTCCCAAATGCCATTTTCAACCCTCTAACAGCACTAAATTTCAATTTCTAAGGGGGCTTTGCCCCCTGAACCCCCACCTGGACGCTGTCCCTGGACCCTGCTGGGGGGCAGAATTTTCCTTACTTTTCACCTTCGGCTGGTGGAAGCACTGATTCATAATTCATAACCGCAGTTGGGGAATCCTTCACAAAACAGTTGCGTGTCGTCACATAATCGGCCAAAATGACCCATCACCCCCCAGAGGAGGTCACTCTAATATCAAGGAAATGAGAGTATTGCGTCCTTTCCTCCCTTTGCAGAAGTTAATGTAAACGCTCACTTCGTATAAACACACGCTTAGGGGCCTTCCCGAGCAGCGAGCATTTAGGCGGAGACAACTGTCGAAACACACTCACATAACTAACGGATTATCAGGTCCTGAATTTTTCTTTGTATTTCATTAAAACACATACACAGCAAAATGGCAAATTCATACATAACGAACAGACTTCCTTATCTCGCCGATTTTGCTATGTGATTACTAGACTGTAGTACTTTATAGTGTGCTGTATATCGCTACCTTAGAATAACAAAGTTTTATCTCTTGACATTTTTGTCCGTTTTTGAGTGAAATGATGAGGTAAAAAACCGAATGTTCCATCTACTCTATCAAAATCGCAAGTTTATTTGGGGTCGTTATCAAGATATTCAAAGAAATGGGTTCGGAAAAGCTTGATATGTTGTGTAACTCAGAAAATTTTACGCCAAATTTCTCAAAACTAGTTACCGTGTAGAGAGAACTGTGTAATTCTTGAGTGGCAATGTGTCTGTGAGGCTGATATGTGAAGATGACCTTTTGTTATGTGATAGTTTTACTTTATCCGTTTCAGGAAAGGACTTTTTACATTTTATAAATTGTTTTAAAAGACTAGTGTCAGTGTTATGTTTACCTATTCCATGCAGAAAGTTTGAAATGAGAACTGGCTCATTGATTGTGTTAAAATTAGGCTTCTACTCTAGTGCCTTTGAAAATTTGCAACCTTGGTGGTTGAGCCATTAACCAAGTTTTCTAACTATGCAGAATAATTTTTAGTTTTATTAAAACATGATGGGTCATGAAAAGATTTTAAATGCAGGATTTTTAACTTGGAACCACCGTGTATAGAGCCTGTACAAAACTGCTTTTTGTGATAAAATAGCCATTACTAGCTTTTCAACTGTAGTGGTAGGATTGAGGCAAAATCTTTGGTCCGACTCATGGTGTGTCATCCCTTTCCAGGTTTGTTGGAGATGAAGTTGCCATTTCGCACATATGACTACGAGGATTACAAGAGCTGATGAACGGGCTGTCAATTGAGTGTTCTTAGAGTGAATGTCTGAAGAGTTTATTATTTCATTTAGCTTATATGTGATTTCATCATTTAATAAATGTCCTTGTTGAAAAAAAAATGTTGTTGCTTTTTTCAACTTGAGAAAATTGTATTTTTACTAATAATTTTTTAGTTATGGAGGACAAACTGACATGATTGTGAAACACAGTTTTTTAGGGTAAGTGGCGTTCAAAAACAAATTTCAGAAACTAAGAAAATATCTGGAACATTCACAAAGTTTATTTCAAAAGGATAAACACTGGGGAAAAAAAACAACTTACACCATCAAAATAATATATACATGTCCAGGGCAGCAACTGCTAAGCCAGAGGAATGGAAATCTGAAGCTCGATGTCCTCACGAAAAATATTATTTTAAAATGGCACCTTCTTCATCAGCGAGCCCTTCACATTGCAACCATAGGCTTGTCAAACCCAGAACAAATTCGCCAACACAGATTTCAAGTGAAAAGGTCAAATGTGAATATTGACAAATTCCATTTCATTAGTTGATAACATGAAGACAGGTTAAATTACACATACTGAGGTCTTTGGTTTCAAATGCAAATGATAATGCTAGCTAGCAACAACTGTGCATGATGAACACTAGATAAGCAGTAAAAATCCATGACTTGTCATCAAAAACCATTCACGACACACTGAGATATGGTGTGTAACCCTACACAAAACAAGGCTTCTGATGGAAATGGAATTTGAAAGTTGTCCCCCTAAAAGTCGCCTTCGATGCAATTCTGAATCAACATTTCTTAGAACATTTAGTAGATAGGAAAAGCATTTGAATCTAAAACTTAATAATCAGCTCTTCAAGTTCATCCCTGCGACTTCATTTTCTGTAAATTTCATCTTGAGAACCTGCACGAAATTTACTCTGGTGGTAAAAATTTTCAGCCATAAGCTATGACTAGGATACAAAAGAAAGAAGAGAACTGGATATTCACTATTGTTAAGAAATGTCACTATTTAGATACACTTGACAAACTAGCTTATACCATCTAAGTTGCCTTCATCATGCAGAGTTGTAAAAAAACGAATGCATCTGTGTAAAGTAGAATGATAAAATTAAAATCACATGAGATCTGCATGCAGAGCGGAAGTGGTTCATTTGGGAGGAAAAATTTCACAAACATAACCATGCCCACCCAAAATATGAGCACACAGGGTGTGGAATAGAATCATTCAGTTTCAAAACTGACCATCAAAGGCAGCCAGTGGAACTCTTCAATGGAAAAAGAAAATAATTACAAAAAGTTAAAAAAGCAGCAGGACCCTAACTTTACAGATATTTTTGTTTGTTACAGTGGAAATGATATATAACAGGCCCGGTAATAACAGGGATTTTTTAAATCCCCGATTTTTCCTACTCTTTGTCTCTATTAAAATTTATCGGCAATAACAGGGCCTCATCGGAGCCCAACCAGTTATAGCAGGGACAAATGCTCATTAACAATGTGTAAAGAGAGAGAGAGAGAGAGGGAGGGAGGGAGAGAGAGAGAGAGAGAGAGAGAGAGACGCAGTGATGGATATGAAGCAAGAGAGGGCTGCGG
Source organism: Aplysia californica (assembly GCF_000002075.1). Taxonomy (NCBI): domain Eukaryota; kingdom Metazoa; phylum Mollusca; class Gastropoda; order Aplysiida; family Aplysiidae; genus Aplysia; species Aplysia californica. The sequence continues at coordinate 138,227 of NW_004798004.1, read as the reverse complement.
TGTGCTGCAGACGCCGATCTAGCCCGAAACCTAGCAAGACGCACGCGTAATGTGTCACCAACGGTGTCAAGCGCAAGAGAAAATGCCTTTCCAATTGACAAAAAATACGATATAATCCAGGCTGTTGACAAAAAACAAGCTCCACTGGCCGAGATTTGTCGTCAGTTCGACTATCCACAAGGGTCGATTCACACCATTATCAAGGATGGAGAGAAGATAGTGGCAGCATACTGCAATGGAAAGTTTGCTCTGGATCGAAAGAAGATCAGACTACCCGATGTAGATGCTGTGGACCAAGTTCTTCTGATTTGGTTTAAGGAGGCAAGGAGAAAGTTGGTGCCAAAACCTCTGTTCGTGGGTACTTGTTGCAAAGGAAACTACCCATGAATAAGTACAGCTGGATTAGTCCACAAATGCTTCCTTTCCTTGCATTTCTGATTTAACAGGGATTGGATATAACAGGACATTTTCTCTACTCCCACCATCCCTGTTATATCAGGTTTCCACTGTATTTGTTGAAGAACTGCACTGTTTCAACAAACAGTGAATTTTGTTGTAATTGTCGTTGTTCTGTGTGTTGATCGTAGAAAATTTCAACATGTTTTTAAAAAATATGGACACACAATTTACAATGCACACCGCATTTTTGTCATTAAGGGAAACCATACCTGTCTGCCTTTTTAAAACCACAACTGAGGGGGGGAAATCCAATATATGACCTGTTTTTGTTACCTTGTCTCAGAGTCTACATTCTGTACGGTACTTTTAATTTTAGAACTGGAAGAAAAAGGCTTCTCTCAATGAATCTCTGGAGTGGGAGATAGAAACTGCATGTTTAACAGTGACCAACGACCTACTCGACGCAATACAGTTTATTTTGAGGGTGGAGTGTTTAGTTCACTGTCCAATACATGGCTGAAAAGATAAAAATTTGCGGGATGAATGAGAAAAATTTTAATCCTGTCTCTGGATTTGAACCCTGAATTTCCACACACTGGTCCAGTTCAATTTACACAGTAACCGACTATAATTAAGGGAATAAAAGCCCCAAGGGTCTTGGCTTGAATCAATAGTACAAAGTCTTTGCTATTACATGGCAAAATTATTTTCATCCTAACACATAAGGCTGACTGCAAGGGATCACAGGACGGTAAGAAAATATTACACAGAAAAGAAAAGAATGGAAAATATACTGAAATTTCTGCACTGTACATTTTTTTCCCCTCCAGAAATGGTTATTGACTCGTTGAGAAAAAAAAAATCTATGCATGTGTATAAAGTCTTCTCGGCAAAAACACTATAAAAGATATTTGCAAAAGGGAAGTATGCGTATGAAGCTTTGATCACAGAAGTGTACTGTGCCTCTAACTGTACACTTAGAATTATTTGATTTCTTCTCATGCTCTCGAGGCCAGTCCAAAGTGAGGAGCTGATTGCAGAAAAAAAAGCTAGTAAAATTGCTCCTCCCAAAAAGTCAAACTTAAACATAAATGCTGAATAATTTTCAATCAGTAGGTCTGCATGTATTTAAAGGAACTTGACCTTTCTAACTCAATTTTTAATTCATTTTCATTATATGTCAGGCGGCGTGGTGGAATCAGGCTCTCGTCAATTTTTGGGCAGGTGGAGTTATTGGTATCATCTGAAAGCTTGTTCACTTGTCTTTATTTGGTTGAAAAAAATATCCATTTATCTTGAATACAAGTCGAGATATTTGTGAATGAAGGAGGTGGGGGTCGCCTGTTTTCAGAGGTAAAATTAGTGAGAAAATGGCCGCCAAAGATTAGTTATTTCCTTAGCTTAAGAGTCCGTGGTAACCAAAAATTTCCATTTTTTGTGCCTTTAACCAACGTTTTTCAGAAAAACCCACACAGAAATGAGTTCTTTAATGGGCATGAAAGGTGTAGAGCCAAAAAACTAAAATTTGATAAAAATCCGCAAACCTGCAGAAAAATAGGGCCTACAAGTTTCTTCACTTTGATTATTTTGATGAGAGCCTGATTCCACCACGTTGCCTCACATATATATATTTTTATATATATGCCAATTTTGACTAGGTTTTCTGGCGATTCCCCAAATTTCATAGCATTATATAATTATAAAAGTAACTTTCAGAAGTAAAGTCTATACATGATCTCAAAACTCTGAAAAACATGAGTGTTCAGTTTGTCAGTGCACAGTAAAGTAAGCATCTTTCTCATGTTCTCATGGAATGACAATTGAAAAACAAACATAAGAAGAAAGTTTCAACAAGCCCTTCTTGCTTCATGGGAAAAAAATAGGACTTGTAGCAGGAAGAGCTACACAACTGCTCTGTTCTTGTAGAGCCAAGAAAAGGGTTAAACTGTACAGTAATTTTAATATAAAACTGTGCTGAAGCTCAAAATGGGATCTGCTGAGGATCATAGGAGGAACATGCTTTCCAAGGTGGTTACAACTTTTAAAGCAAAATACTGGCATTCTTACACCACATAAAGCACAAAAGAGAAAAGTTTATATAGTAATATAGTGAAGCTTACATGAAATGTGAGGCAGGGTGATGAAATCAGGCCCTCGTCAATATAATCAAAGTGAAGAAACTGGCCTTTTTTCGCAGGTTCATACATTTTTATAGGATTTTCGTTTTTTGTTTCAACACCTTACATGCCCATTAAAGAACATATTTCTGGGTGGATTTTACTTATAAATGATTAAAGGCACAAAAAATGCAAATTTTCAGTTTCCACAGACTTTCAAGCTATGGAAATAACTCATTTCTGGTGGCCATTTTCTCACTAATTTTACCTCTGAAACTAGGTGACCCCCACCTCCTGCATTCGCAAATATCTTGACTTCTATTCAAGGTAAATGGATATTTTTTTCATCTAAAGCAAGACAAAAGAAAAATCTTTAAAGATAATACCAATAACTCTACATGCCCAAAAATTGACAAGCGCCTCACTCCACCACGCCGTGACACAAATGGTTAATTGTAAAGTACACAGAGCTTGAATTCAAGCAGAGATAGATGCTATGTAAATCAAATACAGTACATCTACTATTGTGACTTTTATCACTTCTTTTGAAATGGCGTGTCTCGCTGATTCACAGGATCTACTTTAATTCTAGCAAGCATAGAGTAGCAGGCTGCCCTTATCGCACCACCTACTTCTTTTCAGAGCTGTCATGATCCTAATCTGTCCTTCGAGAATGACATGTGTACATGAACAGTGCTTCTGTGGTACACATACATTTATGTGACTGAGTTGTTTTTTAAAGCAGTCTGAGAGTTTGGGTTTTAGTTTAGTTTAGTAAGAGTTTCACGGTGCTCACAACACAATTAAGTCATATAAGAGCAAAAGATCAAAGGTGTTACTCCTAAAGAGTAACAACATACAAAGAAAAGGAGGAGGAGAGATAAGGATGATAGATGTTAGATAGGAAAGAAGGAGCAAACCACACCAGAGTACCCACCAACCACCAATGTATTGTTGCTAGCTCTGACAAAACTCGTCGCAAGGCATAGAAGACCCAGCAGAGAGCACTGGCTGTGTCCGCCGCGAGTGTCTTCAACCAAGGAAAATGGCTATCACCACACTCAAGAGTCCCCCAACTATTGGGTAGTGAGCACACTTTCCTTTTTAGTTTAGGTAAAAGTTTTATGGCACTTGCAACACAATAAGGTAGTAAAAGTGTTGAAGATTAGAGGTGATATAAGAGGGTAACAAACACAAAAAAAGGAGAGAAAAGGACTGTACCGTATAGATCATGTTTGATAGGAGAGATAGAGCAAACCATACCAGAGCACCTGCCAGCCACCCATGAGGACATTCACCACTCAGGTATATCTCAAGCTACAGCTACGGCTAGAGAGGTGAGAAATCTGACTGCTCTAGAACGATGAAAAACACAGAGAGAGACAAATCTTTCCTTTTCATTTTATATAAACAGCAAAGCTAGCAAAGATTGAACAAACAACATTCAAAAAGCTGAATTGTTTGTAACACAGGAAAATCTCTATACAATGCTTCACACAAAATTTCTACATTAATCTTTCTGATTTTTTAAATTGGTTACATTACAAGTGCAACATGTAATTTCTGCTCTGGAATCACACCATTGATTGATCTGTCATAGTATAGAGATGAAAAGCACAAAAAAGACACCAGAGTTCACGACAGTGAAATTGCACATACTTTTCACTCATATTCACCCAGTTCTTTTCAAACAAGTAAGTCTACGACAAAATCATCATTATGAATATAAATACGATAGCGCAATCATTGCCCAAAAAAAATTCACACACCCATGGTGAGTCAATTTGGAGACACCATTATCACAGAATTTTTTCAGATTACTGAAAAGGTAAGCAAAGACAATAATGCCAGTTCATGACATCATCAATGGACCAAAAAAAAAAAAATTAAATTAAGGTCACAATCTATATATGGCCATTTTCTAATAATACTTCTGTCTGTACAAAATGTTATGCACTGTCATTGCAGGGAGCAAACTTCTCTCACGGTGTCAAAATCTTATCTTGTGCTCATTTTCAATTTCTGTAAATCTGACGAAAAAGTCAGATCACATTTCCCTGATAATTAATTTTATCTTTCAGGGATCCAACAACGCTGAGATCACATTACTGGTACAGGCTAACATTCAAAGTTTTACCCCTGACTAAGTGTAACTGTTTTAAACCTCTATTGACACAATTTAGAAGATCATTCAGGAGGTGGAGTGCCTTGACCCAGCCTGTCTGGGCCAACCCAGGCTGAGTGGGATACAGCACACAGCAGACTGAGTTACTCCATAACATCACATCCTACTTTAGGAAATGAACTCACACCTTCTTCGAACAGTGAAGAGGTTTTTAACCATTACACCGCAGATGCTGTAATTTACTTTTAGAGGCTTGAAAATGTTCTGGAAAAGAGCGCAAGATATGGAACCATCTACAAAAGCAGAGGAAGCAACTATAGTCTCTCAATGTACGGTAGCTGATCGACACTCTCTGCAGCTATTAGGATGGTTTAGTAGAGGCTTTACGCCGCTCGCAACTGCATAAGGTCATATGAGCACCAAGGGGTGGATGTCAACAGAAAAGTCCTTATAGGGAATCAGACTTACTCTGCTCACCTCTCTAGTTTCAACAGCACAAAGTCTGCTTTGACTATCAAGGCACCCCGGAAATAGCGGGTCACAAGAGTGTGTATTAGGTTGGTATTGGTAAGGCAGCAACATGTATTCAACTTCAACATGATTGTGAACGTTTCAAACCCTGACATAACCCATGTCCAAGTCATTTACTAGGTGGTCAGGGCCAACCTGCACTGACTTGATACACTGCACCCCAGCAGAAAGACAAAAGATCTAAAAAAAAAATGTCTTCCCTATCTGGAAAAAAATGTCTTCCCTATCTGGAATTGAACCCAATGATGATCATTTGCATGCAAGACAAAGAGCTGAACTATTACACTCAACAAATACTGGCCTATGTACACTGCTCCTGGAATGATACAAAAATTACAAATACACAATTACTACAGTGAATGCTACATAGTCTGGCACAGATAACACGAACACAGAAAACTTGAAAACGGATTGCTAGCTAACCCGAATTATTGATGTGTCAAATTCATTTGTCAATCCCCAACATGTCTGTTGAGTTATCCATGCTCTACTGACATGTGAGTAGACTACCTTGTCCTAGATTCTACAGTCTGTACTTTCAAAGTTTTTAGATTTAGTAAGTATTTTACGGCACTTGTAACACAATAAGGTCATATAAGTGCCAAAGATTAGAGGTGTTACAAGAGAGTAACAAACACAAAAATGAAAATGGGGAGATAAGGATGATAGAGGTTTGATAGGAAAGAAGAAGCAAACCACACCAGAGCACCTGCCAACCATCCACGTACTTTGAAAATTGAAAGAAAAAGGTTGCCCTCAATGAACTATTAAAAATTTACTAGGGGTGTGAGATAGCAACGGCTTGTTCAACAGTGACCCAACAACCTAGGACAGGTTGAAGTTGGGTGAAGCCTTTTGAAAGACTGAAAATACAGACAGAGGGAGAAAAATGGTTGCCCAATCATCCTTGGTGCCCCAACGGTCATCTCAGAATTAGGGATAAGTAAGTAATAAGGAAACAATCTACTAATCTGCTCACAACTTCTTGGACAAAAGCTGGTACACAAATAGCAAGCCCATAGAGGAAGTTACATCGGAACGATCGTTCAACTCTTTACTCTTGACATTACAGACCAGACCCTTTGCAAGTGAACTGTGAATAGTACACTAATTCCCATCACTGCCGATGTTCGAAAGAGAGGCAAGACAAAAAATGAGGGTTATATCCTTCACGCGTCTCAAACAGCTTAAGAGAAAAGGAAAAAGTTCTATTCAAATACAGTGGAGTCCACTTATAACGAGTCCTGGAATAACGAAGGTCTGTTATAAAGACACTATTCTAAAACCCCGTTTTCCCCCCTCCTTTATCTTTGTAAATAAAATACTGCTATTGCGCTATCAGACAGTCACGCGAGTCGGTTGTAACGGTATATAATTGCTACTGCTGTGCACAGAGCACAGACCAATTAAACATAATATAAGACCTCACCAGTTGGTGATCCAGCGAAACAAGGAATGGAGGAGTCCATGCGAACCAGCAATGAAGGTCGAAGCGAATGAGTGGGGAGGGTGTGGCAAGCGCAGACAAGCAGAACGCATCGCGTGATAAGCCAGCCTAGTCTAGATTATCTAGGCCTACCATGCCTCTCACTTCTCTGGTGCGGAATGGAGAGGTCACAATGCTTTGATAGATGGGAGTGAATGTGTGACGTGCGCAAGCGGACGCAACACACCACAGGGTGTGGTGGGGTGGGGGACGACACAGCGGGCGAGTTAGCCCGGAGCCAGAGCCCCTTCTATCTGAGCGCCAACGCCGAACTGTCAACATTGCTAGTGCTAGAAAAAGAAACCTGATTTGATTTTTGATCAAGTAAGACTTAGAGATAATGTTGAACAAAATCGTCATCAGGAGAAATACAAAAAGGAATAAACAGAACCCCAAACTCATAGATTAGACCTACTTTACTATTTCCCTTGAATTTATTACTGGATCCCTTACAACGAGAATCCTGCTATAACGGACATTTCGCACCGGTCCCCTCCCTCTCGTTATAACAGGATTCCACTGTATAATTTCAGAGGGAGGGAGAGGGTGTGAGAGAGAGAGAGGGTTTGAGAGAGAGAGAGACAGAGAGAGAGAGAGAGAGAGACAGACAGACAAAGAGAAAGAAAGAGAAAACAGACAGCTAAAAAAATGAATTCCAGAACTTCAATCATGGATGGAATCAAAGACAAAAAAAATTCCTGCAAAAACAAACAGGACACAAACATATTATTTTCTGCTGTGAAGAAACCGGTAACAGACGACATTACATTTTTTTCTGGCTTTTCCTTCTCTAGGCTGAGGAAAACAGCAGGGATGATACACATCAAAAACTTAAATAAATAAACTCCTCTTACATAACACCCTTACCCCCAGCTCCCAAATGCCCAAGTTTCTCAGAGACAATAGAAAAAGGTGTAAATAATAATTAATCAGTTTGGACCCGATAGTAAGACTTCGAATTTTACCACAGAGCCTAATAATAGGCGGGGAGGAGTCTCGAAGACTTCTCACAACAACACAAAGCTCCAGAATGCAAATATGAGGATTTGAACCAAGGTCATTCACACCACAACCCAGCACAAAATGCTGTGTGTGGATGGACTTTAAAGAAAAAAATCAAGTTTTTGAAAAGGAATAATATGTACCACAATATATACAGGGACCTCCATTAATTAATACTGTCATCACAAGGTGGGTCAAAGGTCATACAAGTTTACAAGTGTACATGACCAGCAAAGTCAGTCAGCAACATGGGTGTGATCGGACCTTATAGATTAGGTAGTCCAACCAGCAACTAATCTAACCATCTCACACCTATTTCAGTGCCTAAAAAACTCCCAGTACCCTTCCCAGTGACCTAACCACCCTTATTTTTCCATTAAATGAAATATATATTTCATTAGCACTCGACACTCCAACACACTTTAAAGCCTAGCCCCTTTAAAAACCTGTAAGCTTCCACCTCCTCAAATGACCCCTGTTTCTTATGTGAGGGTTGATTGCTGGCTGGGCCACCTAATCCTTGAGGTCTGATAGCACCCCCCACCCCTTCAATCTCCTTCTGATCAGTATCTGAACAAGCCAAATATGTACACAGCATCATCATTAACCATTTTACCACAAGCACACACCAGCTATTGCACAGAGTAAGTACAGGTATGATACAATATGACAAATGTTGTACATGATTATTATTATTTTTTTTACATTTCAGCTTTGAAAAAAAAAGCAGAAGTTTCAAAACATCTTTCATTTGTTACCCTCTTTGCTGTCACTTCCTAAAGTCACAAGCTTGACGTTCTGATTACAAAAGAGTAAATTACGTGTACTATACTGTAGGCTCTGGAAACAAAACAGCACTTTCAGAGCAAGGCTACACACAAATTGATGACGACCTACATAAGATCAGAGACTGTTTCATATGATGAGTTACTTACTTGAGATACAAAAAACAACACCGCCAATAGAGATAAGAACTATTTTTAGAGAGTGATGTGCTAATATAGTGTAAAGCGCATAGAGCTTGCTTTCGTGTGGGGACATGCACCACACAAATGCTATTGATTATTTATTGTTATTATTACTTTTGCTTTAAAAAAAGCAAGTGTTTTAGGTCCCCATCAACACCATTTAGATCATTTAGGAGCCAGGCTTCCACCCTTACTGTCAGGGCCAACCTGATCTGAGAGGGATATATACATCCCAGTCGAAAGACCGAGATACTCTATAAAAACTCTCACTATACTCAAACTCAGGTCCTCTCCACATGACGGCAAAAAGCCTAACTAACCACTACACCACAGACGCCAGTTTAGTTTAGTTTTAGTAGAGTTTTTACGGCGCTCGCAACTGCATATGGTCATATGAGCGCCAGTTTGACACACTTTGAAATACAATCATTGACAAGAAGTAAAGTCTGGCAGTTTCAGCACATGGTACTTGTCCTCCACTCATCCACACACCATAGCACACAATACAAGGCCTTGTTCAGCTCATATATGAACAATAGCTTTAATACTGAAGATTCCCCTCTCTTCGGAAAGCAATCATAAGCAATGTCAATACTATGAACGAGCGAAATACACACAATACATCTTTCTTTGTCACTCCACCATTTTAAAAAAACACAAAAAATCAAGCATATAATATCGTGTTTGGCAGAAACATGTTAAAAATAGTAAAGCACATTAATTATTAACATAACATGACCTTGCCAAAAATAAGTACATGAAATCTTTCACATATGACAAATGTCCGTCCCTCGGCACTTAAGAAAAACTGTAATAATCAAGTCCATGCAGTCTGCATATTATAATCATATATGCATGTATATATATAGGTAAACATACACAACAGACTACAATTCCTGGAGCACCACAATCAAAAGTCTGACAAGCAAGACAAATTATCAAATTACCATCACCCCCCCCCCCCTGAATTACTTCCACTTAAATGCAAGGACATGATTTAGCAAAGCAATGGGACACACCTTTCTTCATACACTTTCTTTGTCTTTGTTTCAAAAGGAAGCAAACAATCTGATGTTGACATTCTTTCCTGATTTAGGTAGGGCAGTTCATATCATTCCATACTATCTGAGATCACAGGGTAGTGTGCCACGGCTTTCACAACACACAGTACAAACTGTTTATGGTTGAAAGCACATATAGCTATATAATGCAGCTATCACCATCATTATTATTATTATTATCATTATCATTATTATGTATACAGGTATTTTTCCAACCAGACTGTTCAGTCTTTGAGGCAGCAATGAGCCGTTTTCCTAGGTATTCTTACTTACTTTGATCTAGACCCTTTTGGCTGGGATTAACTGATAATTTTGCCTGCACACCAGCCTGAAAGGGTCTGCTCTTCTTCCGAGTTCCTACAAGACACCTTCAACACGTGCAACAAGCACATGGAACTTTCAGAATTTTCATTTTCATCCAAAAGCACAAGGGACCCAATCCCACATACCAAAGGTGCACGGCTGTGAAAGACCACATATAAAAAACCCACAGATATCAACTGACCAAGTTACACAAACCCTGAATCAAACTAGGAACTCTTGCACGAAAGGCATGAGTGTTACCTTTAGATTAATTAACCCCTGGAATGCGAGATCGCATAAAACAGCAAAGTAAATAACCCTACAACTCACACTCACATTCTTTACCACAAAGTTTTGGTTCTTGTGTTTTATTCACACACACACAAGCACGCACTCACACACACACACACACACATATATGTGTGCTAGTCAATCCAATCAGATATATTCTACAAATGCGAGACCATCATCAAACTATTGACTAGTCACCTTTTGGCCAGCAGCCGCTGTCCCCTGTGGCCAGACTTTGTGTGGAGATAGACTGCATGCTGGCATCACTGTCCACTCGGTAAGACGACCGACTGGCCGCCCCGGAATCGGTGGCGAGATCTAGCTCCGCACTACCCCGCGTGGAAATGGACGAAAGACGAGAAGGCGGCTTCCTTCCTAAAGAGGCTTCCGTGAAAGTCGAGCCAATGACAGAAACCTCGTCTTTGGCGACGACAATGCTGGTCCCACCACCTTTCTTTGTTCCCGCAGAATCTTCCTCTTTTCCAACCGCCAACTTTTTACCGCCCGCATGCGACAGGTGGTCGGACAACGTTCCTTGTCTGCTACCGTCACCTTCGTGTGGTGTAGCCATGCTAAGGGAATCCCCCTGGTCTCCGATGGGTTTGTTAACGGGCGTGAGTGTGGCAGACGACGTGCCGCCGCCATCTTTGTTCGCCTGTGGGATGGCGACGTGTTGCCGCATACGGCGATGTTTATCTTGGTCCAGCTGGCAGGTGAGCTCCATGAGGCGTGACTCCAGCTCCTGGTTGATGTGCACCATGCTCTGACAACGTTCCTCTACAGCCTGGACAGACAGAGAGGGAGAGAGGAAAAAGTTCTAGTTTAGTTTTAGTAGAGGTTTTACGGCGCTCGCAACTGCATAAGGTCATATGAGCGCCAGGAGATTAGAGGTTTTACAAGAGAGTAACAAACATAAAAAAGAAGAAGGGAGATACGGACGATAGATGTTTGACAGGAAAGAAGAAGCAAAACACACCAGAGCACCCGCCAAACACCCACAGAGAGGAAAAACAAGTACACCACTGGTCCATGAAGGTCGTGAAAATGTTATAGGCTGCATGGATGTAGTTGCTTTGTGAAAAGATTATGTACCCTATGTTTGTAGTGTCTCTTTGTAAAGTTGTTATTGTCATAGTTTTTCCGGTTCTACATGTTTCAGACTGATAGGGTTCAAACCGAATCTCTGAAAGCAATTGAATAAAGCCTAATTCATAAATTAGCAATTCCGAACTTCTTGAAACTATTATTCTATTAGAATTCATCTGACATTTCAATGACCTTAGTAAGGGCTGGGTGGTCATCAATCCCTACGGACCTGAGAAAATGCCCTTACATACTAAACATGTACCCTTCTGAAAATCAACACACAATTTGGAGGGGGTAATGTAAATCTAGAAGTCATGACCAGGAAGCTCAAATACACAGGTCCTGTATGTTTGGTTTTTTTCTTTTTAATTTTTCTTTGGAGGGGGGGGGGGGGGTGGTGGGGTTTAAAAGGGATAAAAACTAGGACCAAATTTAATATCCAAACTACTCCCATAACAACCCATACGTAAAACCAGCCACATTTTGTTTGGAACAGAATAGGACAATTATAACACTGACAAGAGGAAGAAAGAACAGAAGGCACCAGAACACACATCAACACCCATCATGTAACTAGCACAAGATCTTTAACATCTTAAATGAGTTGCCTACCTTGAGTTGCTCTTCATGACTAGACTTGGCAGCTTCAAAGTTCTTCTTCACTGACACCATTGCAATATCCTGAGGGAAGAGAGGGATGACTATTGCCAAAAACAGACTACACGGCTCACTGTAGTTCTATTTTAAAAAATACAGTACAGTGTTCTTTAGTTTTAGTAAAAGTCTTACGGCACTTGCAACACATTAAGGTCATATAAGTGCCGAAGATTAGAGGTGTTACAAGAGAGTAACAAACACAAAAAAGAAGGAGGAGAGATAAGGACCACAGATGTTTCATAGGAAAGAAGGAGTAAACCACACCAGAGCACCCGCCAACCACCCACGTACAGTGTTCAATATAAAACCTTTTCTGTTTCGAAAACTTGACTCTGTGGTAATTAAGTTATAGCATAAACTAAGCGTTTTAACATAGTCTTGTTGGAAATCGAACACACAACTTTATGGCTATGAGTTCTGCAGTTTTATCACCAAAATAGTCTTAGTTTTAGTAAGAGTTTTTGGGCACTTGCAACACAAATAGGTCATATAACTGCCGACGATAGATGTTTGATAGGAAAGAAAGTGCAAACCACACCAGAGCACCTGTCAACCACCCACTGAAGTAGTCTACTTGTCAACAGTCATGAGTGTCTAACTGGTTCACTCGATGACCGCTTGCTATCTAAGAACAAAGGAGTACTCACTAGTTATCTTACTTGTGGCAGTCAAGCATACGATGAACAAAGAATTTGTGCTCATGCTTGTGAGTAAACTATGGGAGAAAACGCTCTCAACTACAATCATACAAATCGTACTTTCATTATTTGGCAATCTGTCTCTGGGAATCATTTCGATAAAACTGTCACATATATTTCACTTACTCTGACGTAAAGTTAAAAATACCATTCTTTTATATCCTACCCCCCCCCCCCCCGAAGGACACAGAGTTTCCGAGTAAGGTTTTTTTTGTTTTTTTAAAAGAAATAAATATGATGTATTACTTAATTCCAATAGTTAATTAATTTCCTCAGATTTAATGAGTAACAATTATGACTCGGCTAGTGCTTATGCCCCCAACCAACCTCCACACACACACACATATACATGTACACATACACACACACACACACATACACACTCTCAACACACTTTCCTTGTAATTTACACAAAACAAAGCCCATGAGGAGACGTCCATTGCCCCTACCTTTGCCTTGAGCTGTTCCTCCAGCTCTATGTTGCGTGTCTGGTACGCCTCCAGCAGGGAGCTCTTCTTCTTGTTCTCCTTCCGCAACTCTGAACAAAATAAAACAAAATTGTTTCATTTACAATGTTCCGTTTCTATAACAAAACAAGACTTTCCCTTCTTTGTTCACAAGCTAACCTTCAGTTTTAGCGTGCTTTTCACAGTAAAGAATCTGTTTTGAGCGAGTTTGAATCTTTAAAACCCCCCCAAAAAACCCAATATGACTGCCATGTACAGGGTATGATGTAATGATGAACAAAAGTACCATTTCCATCTCCTTAAACTTAGTTTTTTGTTCTGTGCCTATCAACAAAGCTATTCACATATAATTTAAACTTTTTTTTTTTGCACGAAACTCCTTGAGTTTGATAGTTAATGAGTGTTTATTGAAGAATTACATGAATTAAAAATTGTACATAAGTTGGTTTTGTTTTAAGTATAGATTCTTATCAGTTTTTAGTTTTAGTAGGAGTTTTACGGCACTTGTAAAACACAATAAGGTCATATAAGAGCCGAAGATTAGAGGTGTTACAAGAGAGTAACAAACACAAAAAAGAAGGAGGGGAGATAGAGACGACAGATTTTTTATAGGAAAGAAGGAGCAAACCACACCAGAGCACCCGCAAACGACCCACAGATTCTTATCAATTAAAAAATGCATCATAATACAATAGGATATTAATTTTTCTATTGTCTCACAAATTGAAGGCTGGATCGATACCAACAACAACAACAACAACCTGGATCGATAACAACACCAATTAATGTGAACTGATTGTGAGTAATTATGCTGACATGGGAAGCCTTTTTATAAAGCACGATAGCAGTGCTATTTTTTTTCCATAGTAGGCTTGGGAGTCAGGGATAAACAAAAAAATAAAGAGGGGGGGGGGAGTATTGGGGTGTCGGGACTCAAAGAGTTAAATGACTTTTCAGTCTTCACAAAGAGTGTATCAAGCCTTGTTTTAGTATAGGTTTTACGGCTCTCACAACTGCATAAGGTCACATGAGCGCCAGAAGATTAGAGAGTAACAAACATTAAAAAAGAAGGAGGGGAGATAAGGATGATAGATGTTTGATAGGAAAGAAGAAGCCTGTCCACGACAACACCCCTCCCTGCTACTGTCTAGCAGGCCGCTCACCCGCTATGTCTGCCTTGAGCGAGGCGGTGAGACAGGAGTGCTCCCCCTTGTGGAGCGAGGCAGCGCTGTGTTGGTGCAGCTTCTCCTGGCACTTCTGGTGCAGCTCCTGCATGAGCAGCACCTCTTTCTGCAGCTGGAACACCTGCACACGTGACGTAAATTTATTTTTACTCTAGGATATACATAAACTCTTTGACAAATAATCTTTAACAATCCTGTATCTTTGGTAACAGCCCTTCTTCCTCAACTTCATATAGAGGTGTATACAATCTTTTTACAGTGGATCCTGTCCTGTAGTGCTGGATGGCTAGGTTCCCGATCATTGAAAGCTAGGAATCGTAGGAATCGACTTCGAACTCAATTACTTACTTTCTAATAGAGTGATTTTTTCCGGTGGTTACTTGGTTGGCTCCAAACATCTTAAGGATTCAGGATAACCTTTATTTCGGAACACCACGAAGTATCAACTTTGATCTTTTCAAAATAGTTTTTTTTGGAAAAAGAAGATGATTTTAATGATTGAATGGACTGGTAACCATTGGTTTACGTAAAAAGGAGTCGGAATTTTCTTTCGTAGCATTAATCTTGGAATCAGTTCCGGAATCGATTCTTCGCCCAGCTTTATTGTCCAGGACAACCAGCCAATCACAGAGGACATGGTACAGAACAATACAGAAACTTTTACAACGCAATCAACAATTCTTGAGAAGTGTCAGCACAGACAATAAACCATCTTTTACAGTCAAACCTGTCAAAG